>NW_024513320.1:0-428 GCF_017590135.1 Pyrgilauda ruficollis | reverse complement strand
GAATTTGGGGGGGGATTTTGGGGAGCTCGGGGCGGATTTGGGAGATTTCGGGGGGTCCTGGGGGGATTTGGGGGTTTTTGGGGCGACCCGAGAGGGTTTTGGGGGAAGTTTTTGGGGTTTTTGGGCTCCCCCGAGTCATTTTTGGGGGGCATTTTGGGGATTTTGGGGTCCTCGAGCTGTTTTGGGGTGGATTTGGGGGTTTTTGGGGTCCCCGAGCCATTTTTGGGGGGATTTTGGGGTTTTTGGATCCCCTGAGAGGTTTTTTTTGGGGGGGTTGGGTGATTTTGGGGTCAACTGAACCTTTTTGGGGGGATTTTGGTGATTTTTGTGTCCCCGAGCCATTTTTTGGGGGGATTTGAGAGGATTTTGGGGTCCCCCGAGCTGTTTTGGGAGGGGATTTTGGGTTTTGGGGAAGGAAAAGGGGAAAT
>NW_024513319.1:0-428 GCF_017590135.1 Pyrgilauda ruficollis | reverse complement strand
TTCCAACCTTTCTCTGATGACTCATATTTCCTATGACATAACCCACGGTTCCAGTGGTGCCATTGTCACAAACAGAAATGAACTGGGGAGCAGGATTGGTCCCTGTCCTGCTGTTTCCTCTCTGAGTGCCTTGGTTGCTGTCCAGAGATGCCCATTCCAACAAAATGGAAATCTCTGCTCCCCTCATCCCCCATGGGGCCAGGAGGTGGAAAAGTCCCTGTGCATGAGCTCTCTGGAGGTGCCTGTGGTGCTGCAGGTGAGAAGCCTCAGCTCCAGAGGGAGCTCCAAACTCTGCCTGCTGGCCTGGGAGAGGCCAATGTCCATGGTCCTCCTCAGCAGCTGGACGTTGGAGAGGTTACAGCCAGCTGTCCACTGCCTGTGACATTCCTCTTGGCTAATGCCATGACATGAGGAGCTCCCAGTCCCAG
>NW_024513318.1:0-428 GCF_017590135.1 Pyrgilauda ruficollis | reverse complement strand
TTCATTAAATCAGCCATATTAGCACCCAACTAGTACCCATTAGTACCCAACACCATTAAAAACAGGACTATTTTTAATCTCACCTTGCCTTTGTAAGGCAGCCCAGGTTTGAACTGTTTCCTGGTGTCCTTGGAGTACTTGATATCAATCAGCTGTTTCTGGACAGGTGTGGAGTCATCAAAGGTCACCTGCTTGCTGCCATCAGAGCTGATCACCGTGGCCCAGATGTTGACTGTGCCTCGGAAGTGCTCGGGGACATCTGCTGGCATCATGTCCCTGACACACACCTCGAACACGGCAGAGCCATCCATCTGGGGTGGGGCACACAGAGGGAGGGCTTTGCACACCCACACAGGGCACAGCAAACACATCTAAAGCACAGGCACCCGATGGGGGCTTGCAGCAGTGTTTTGGAAGGGTTAGGATTG
>NW_024513317.1:0-428 GCF_017590135.1 Pyrgilauda ruficollis | reverse complement strand
CAGGTGTGCCCAGGTGTGCCCACGTGTGCCCGTATATACCCAGGTGTTACGCAGGTACACTCAGGTGTGCCCAGGGCACACTCAAGGCGTACCCAGGTGTGCCCAGGTGCACTCAGGGCATACCCAGGTGTTACTCAGGTGTGCCCAGGTGTATCCCAAGTGTACCCCACGTGCCCCCAGGTGTGCCCAGGTGTACCCAGGGCATTCCCAGGTGTATTCCACGTGCCCCCAGGTGTGCCTAGGTGTGTCCAGGTGTACCCAGGTGTATCCCAGGTGTACCCCACATGCCCCCAGGTGTGCCCAGGTGTACCCAGGTGCACCCAGGTGTATCCCAGGTGTGCCCCACATGTGTCCAGGTGTGCCCAGGTGTATCCAGGGCATACCCAGTGGTACCCAGGGCATTCCCAGGTGTCCCCAGGTGTGCCCAG
>NW_024513316.1:0-428 GCF_017590135.1 Pyrgilauda ruficollis | reverse complement strand
CAGGATCTGACAGGAAAATCCCAGGATATGACAGGAAATCCCAGGATCTGATGGGAAAATCCTGGAATCTAATGGGAAAATCCCAGGATCTGACAGGAAAATCCCAGGATCTGACAGGAAAATCCCAGGATCTGATGAGAAATCCTGGGATCTGATGGGAAAATCCCGGGGTCTGATGGGAAAATCCTGGGATCTAACAGGGAAATCCTGGGATCTGTTGGGAAAATCCCAAGATCTGACGGAAAAAATCCCAGGATCCGACGGGAGAACCCCGGAATCCGTCAGGAAAATCCCGGGATCTGATGAGAAGTCCTGGAATCTGATGGGAAAATCCTGGAATCTGATGGGAAAATCCCAGAATCCGACAGGGAAATCCTGGCTGCCGCTTCCCGGGAAGGGCAGGAAGCACCAGGAAGGAGCCGTGGATG
>NW_024513315.1:0-428 GCF_017590135.1 Pyrgilauda ruficollis | reverse complement strand
AAATGATAATATATTATAACACTGTAATATTATATATTATAATGTAACCTTATATTTTATATATATTACATACATTTATATTATTACATTTATATTATATATTATTGCATATATATTATTTGCTTTTATATTATAATAAATAATAAAATATTGTATTATTTTCTAGGAGTTTGGAGATTCTTCAGGCAAAGAAATCCAATCCCATTGTTACCTTGCTATTGGACTGGGATAAACCATAATAGAAATTGGTTAAATGAGCTACAAAAGAGCTAAAAAGAGGTTGATATAGGCAGGGGAATTAAACACAATGCTCTCACTCCGGTTTCTCAGCACTGCCTTTCTCTTTCTAGAAAGTTTTCAGAAATTTCACTGAGTTTTTCAGAATACGTAAAAAAATTTAAAAAATAGAAATAAAAATAAAATTTAAA
>NW_024513314.1:0-428 GCF_017590135.1 Pyrgilauda ruficollis | reverse complement strand
TTTTGCTCTGAGAGTATCTGGATGTCTGATATTCTCTTAAAGAATTTCTTTAAACCGTAACATGGTTATGGTTAAACCATATCACGTGTCACGTTGTTTTGACACGTGATATGAATCACTGTACCACTAATTGTCCTTGTGCCTTTCCTAAGGGTAGAGCCTATCAGGCATCTGACATCATGATGGGGGTGCACTTTATTTACTAGAGAAAACAATTAAAAACCAGTAGCAGTGTTCTCCTAAGATTTTTCTTTTTATTACTGGCTACTCACCTTTTTAGTGAACATTGACTTTCTTGTTAGAACAAAATATCATTTGGGATCTGCATTGTCTTCTAAAAAACTAATGGAATTTATGTGTTATTTCATCTGCAAATAATTCAACCCTGTCTAGAAGTTAATGTTTAAATAGGCTGAATTAAGGTGTTG
>NW_024513313.1:0-428 GCF_017590135.1 Pyrgilauda ruficollis | reverse complement strand
AGGAATAATATAAGGATGTGGGAATTATCAGAAAGAAAGAGAATTAAAAATAATTGCTCTGTTAATCCCAAAAATTCACCTCACTCCTAATTAAATATAAGACTCTGAGCACCCCAACACATCCTTGAATGTCTGCTTGTTATCCGTGGAGTGATTTTGAGATGTTCCATGTGATTAGTATTTGTTATTCCCAATTTCCCACCTTCTCACACCCTGCTTTGGAATGCACCATTAGTTGCCATAGAAATAATTTTCCTGGCTGGAATTTTTAAAACACTTTATCCTCACTCAGATGAGGTGAATGAAGCCCTTTTTTCCATAAATTGCACCTGTCAGGAGGGCTGGTTTGATTTTTGGATAAAATCCTGCAAAGTTTGGAGCAGGATCACCATGAGGACCTGTCCCTTTTCCAGGTTTTATCCAGGATC
>NW_024513312.1:0-428 GCF_017590135.1 Pyrgilauda ruficollis | reverse complement strand
AAGGGCAGGGTCTAATGTGGAGGGGCTCATCTGGAGGGGCGGAGCTTCATCTGGAGGGGTGGGGCCTCATCTGGGGGTGGAGTCTGAGGGATGGAGCTTCACCTGGGGGGCGTGGTCTCACCTGGAGGGATGTGACCTCACCTGGGGGTGGGGGCTCTCCTGTGGGTGTGGCCTCACCTGAGGGCGTGGTCTGCTCTGGAGGGTGTGGTCTGGCCTGAGGGTGGGGCCGTGGTGACCCCAAAATTTATGCGGATTGTGGGCGTGGCTTATGGGTGTGGCTTCCCTGCAGGGAAGCTATTGGCTGCCCAAATTCAGCTCCTCCTTTTTTCTGTGTATCCATATAAGGGTAAAAAGGGGGGCTTGGGGTAAAGGGGGTGGGGCTTTGCTGCCTTAAATGGCTTTGGGGGCGTGGCCAGTGGCTGGGCGGG
>NW_024513311.1:0-428 GCF_017590135.1 Pyrgilauda ruficollis | reverse complement strand
GGGGAATTTGGTGAAATTTTAGGGGAATTTTGGGTTAAATTCGATGGAATTTTTGGGAATTTTGGGTAAAATTCGAAGGAATTTTGTGGAATTTGGGTTGAATTTGATGGAATTTTGGGGAATTTTGGGCGAAATGTGTGAAATTTTGGGCGAAATTCGGGCAATTTGCGTTAAATTCGATGGACTTTTGGGGAATTTTGTGGAATTTGGGTAAAATTCGATGGAATTTTGGGGAATTTTGGGCGAAATGTGTGAAATTTTGGGTGAAATTTGGGCAATTTGGGTGAAACCCGCCGGAATTTTTGGGAATTTTGGTAAAATTCAATGGTATTTTTGGGAATTTTGGGTAAAATTCTATGGAGTTTTGTGGAATTTGGGTTGAATGTGATGGAATTTTGGGTGAAATTTGTGGAATTTGGGTTAAATTC
>NW_024513310.1:6976-12451 GCF_017590135.1 Pyrgilauda ruficollis | reverse complement strand
ACAGAAATATTCCCGGTGCTCCGGGTTCCCACAGGTCATTTACAGACACACATCAATTAAACACTGGCTTTTCACAAACATTCAGGTGGATTCACGTGTGGCGTTAAAGCCACTTGGCTATAAGATAGGGTTTTATTCCTGCTGGTAATTAAGTGAAATGGCTGATGGTGTAGGAATAAAATGTTCCTAAAATCACAGGATATTGGAGTTGGAAAGAAGGGTTGGGCCTGGTTGGCTCTTCACAGGCATTAAAATTAATATTATATGTATTACGTCAGAAAGGTGTATTGCATTAATTTTTTAAGTAGTTTTAGGTTATAGCATAATGTTAAAATAGAAACTGTGCAATGGAAGGTACTTTTTTTAACTAGCTCAAGAAAGTTCATATGACATGGTTGGCTCTTTGCAGGCATTAAAATGAATATTATATGTATTGTGTTAGAAAGTTGTATTAATCTTTTAAAGTAGTTTACTTTTTTTAACTAGCTCAAGAAAGTTCATATTACATGGTTGGCTCTTCACAGGCTGCACCTGCATAATCAATTAACAACTATGATAAATGATAGGATAATTATATGATAGATTATATGATTGGTAAATGTGATGATTGTTTGGTAATTGGATATAATTATTCTTTAATTGTAACAAGAATCATGAGAAATGACGTTTGGGGGTTTGATGGAAATGACAAAATCCATGTTTGGATGAAATCAATGTAACAATAGAACAAAATAAGTTTAATAATTCATATGCAGTTATATAATGATAAGGATATAAAAACATGTTATAATCATTTAACGACTATGATAAATGATATGATTGTTATATGATAGATGATATGATTATTAAATGTGCTGATTGGTAATTGGATATAATCATTGTTTAATTGTAACAGGAATCATGAGAAACTATGTTTGGGCATTGGATGGAAATGACAAAATCCATGTTTGGATGAAATCAATGTATACAGTAGAACAATATAAGTTTGATAATTAATATAATTAATATGATTAACTATATTATATTAATTTAATAATTAATATATAATGCAATATAATTAATTTAACAATTAATAAAACAATATAAAAATGTATATATTATATAATATATAGTTATATAATTTAATAATTCTTATAATGAGTATAATTATATATGTGTATATAAAATTATTAATATAATATAATATAATATAACTTTTAACTAGCTCAAGAAAGTACATATTACATGGTTGGCTCTTCACAGGTATTAAAATTAATATTATATGTGTTGTGTTAGAAAGTTGTATTAATCTTTTAAAGTAGTTTTAGGTTATAGCATAATGTTAAAATAGAAACTGTGCAATGGAAGGTACTTTTTTTAACTAGCTCAAGAAAGTTCATATGACATGGTTGGCTCTTTGCAGGCATTAAAATGAATATTATATGTATTGTGTTAGAAAGTTGTATTAATCTTTTAAAGTAGTTTACTTTTTTAACTAGCTCAAGAAAGTTCATATTACATGGTTGGCTCTTCACAGGCTGCACCTGCATAATCAATTAACAACTATGATAAATGATAGGATAATTATATGATAGATTATATGATTGGTAAATGTGATGATTGTTTGGTAATTGGATATAATTATTCTTTAATTGTAACAAGAATCATGAGAAATGACGTTTGGGGGTTTGATGGAAATGACAAAATCCATGTTTGGATGAAATCAATGTAACAATAGAACAAAATAAGTTTAATAATTCATATGCAGTTATATAATGATAAGGATATAAAAACATGTTATAATCATTTAACGACTATGATAAATGATATGATTGTTATATGATAGATGATATGATTATTAAATGTGCTGATTGGTAATTGGATATAATCATTGTTTAATTGTAACAGGAATCATGAGAAACTATGTTTGGGCATTGGATGGAAATGACAAAATCCATGTTTGGATGAAATCAATGTATACAGTAGAACAATATAAGTTTGATAATTAATATAATTAATATGATTAACTATATTATATTAATTTAATAATTAATATATAATGCAATATAATTAATTTAACAATTAATAAAACAATATAAAAATGTATATATTATATAATATATAGTTATATAATTTAATAATTCTTATAATGAGTATAATTATATATGTGTATATAAAATTATTAATATAATATAATATAATATAATATAATATAATATAACTTTTAACTAGCTCCAGAAAGTTCATATTACATGGTTGGCTCTTCACAGGTATTAAAGTTAATATTATATGTGTTATGTTAGAAAGTTATATTGTATTAATCTTTTTACATAGTTTTAGGTTATAGCATAATGTTAAAATAGAAACTGTGCAATGGAAGATTTTTTTTAACTAGCTCCAGAAAGTACATATTACATGGTTGGCTCTTCACAGGTATTAATATTATATGTATTGTGTTAGAAAGTTATATTGTATTAATCTTTTAAAGTAGTTTTAGGTTATAGCATAATGTTAAAACAGAAACTGTGTAATGTAAGATAATTTTTTTTAACTAGCTCAAGAAAGGGGTGAGATATTCAAGAAATTCTTTGCACAGAGATAACAGCAAACAAGACACCAAAATCCCCCAGAGAAGAATTCTTGCCCCCTTCTTGGAAAAGACCAACTTTCTCCCAGCTTTGAGGAGCCACCAGGATTAAGGGGGAGAAGTTGAGAGAACCAGGGAAGAGCCTTTGTTGGAAAAGAATTTATGCATCATGTCTGAGATACATGAATATGCAACAGGCTTTTGCTTTTAGGGGTCAATCCTTTGTTAGTGGGGGTCCTTTTTGGGGCTTAATTGCCCAGGAGGCACCTTTGTTTTTATTGTCTTTTATTGTCCTAACTCTGGTTGTCCAAATTCTTATTACTCTAATTTTTATTACTGTTTTTATATTTACTATATATAAATATAACTATTTATAATCTTATTACTATCGAACTTGTTAACACTTTAAAACAAGTGACTGGCGTTTTTCACACTGTGCAAAGGCTGATGGAATTAAAAGATATTTAAGGGGTATCCCTGGAGATAGCAGGGTGGCTGAGTGCCAGGATGCACCCAGCTGTAACTGTGGGATCCCTAAACTCAGAGGGTTTTGGGAAAGCTGCAGAAGGCCTCAGAGACAGCAGAGCTGTGACTGCAGCTCAGCAGGAGCCATGAGGATGGTCAGCAGAGAAATGGTAAAAGTAGAAAGTAAGGACAAACAGAATAATGGCCTGTGTGTTAATGCTTGGCTGGAATAACTCCCTGCGCTGCAGAAAAGTAAATCCAGGGAGATGTGGGCACAGCCAGGACAGGGATGTGGGCACAGCCAGGACAGGGATGTGGGCACAAACAGGACAGGGATGTGGGCACAGCCAGGACAGGGATGTGGGCACAAACAGGACAGGGATGTGGGCACAGCCAGGACAGGGATGTGGGCACAAACAGGACAGTGATGTGGGCACAAACAGGACAGGGATGTGGGCACAGCCCCAGGACAGGATGTGGGCACAGCCAGGACAGGGGTGTGGGCACAGCCAGGACAGTGATGTGGGCACAAACAGGACAGGGATGTGGGCACAAACAGGACAGGGATGTGGGCACAGCTCCAGGACAGGGATGTGGGCACAGCTCCAGGACAGGATGTGGGCACAGCCCTGCAGGGCCTGGACCATCCCTTAGTGCCCAAGGATGGCATCCCCTGCAATGCCTCTCCAGCCCCTGACAGAAGAGGCTCAGAGAGCTCCCCAGAGAGGACAGAGGCTCCAGCTCCAGCCCCAGGAGGCTCAGGAGCAGCTCTGGCACAGCCAGGGCCCTTCCCCTGCAGGGCAGCAGCAGGGCTGGAACCCTCCCAAGAGCAGAGTCACCTCCAGCTCCCCTTGCTGCACAACTGCTCTGCTGGCAGCACTGCAGCAGCACTGAGACCTCCCTGAGCCAGGAGCCAGGAGCCATCCCAAAGCCCTGCCAGGGCTCCTGCTGCAGCACTGAGCCTGCAGCAGGGCCAGGACTGAGCTGCTCCTGCTCCAAGGGGCCCTGGAGCTGCCTTGTCCCACTGCTGAGGGTGCCTGGGCACAGGGCTGGGCACGGGACACCCCAGGTACTCTCCACAGGAGAGCCTCTGGAGCAACAAAAATCCTCTGGCTGGCTTTGGAAGGGATCTCAGAGCCCATCCAGTGGCTCCAGCCCTGGAGCAGCTCTGGGGTCTCCTCTGGGCTCTCTCAGCAGCTCCAGGTCCTTGTGCTGTTGGAATCCCCAGGGCTGGGGCAGCTCTGCAGGTGGGCTCTCACCTGGGCACAGGGACAGAATCCCCCTGCCCTGCTGGGGGAGCAGCCCAGGATGTTGGGTTTGGGGGGTTTGGGGGTTTCTGGGGTGAGATCCCAGCTCTGAGGTTTGCTGGATGTGCTCAGTGTTGGAGAAGATGATTTTAAGAAGATTAGAGAAGATCACCCACCCTGGGGAGCAGGGGCAGGGCAGCCCCTCCCCACGGCTAATTAACTGATGTTAATGACTAACTAATGAGTTAATGAGGCAGCTGCACCCCGAGAGCAGCAGGGAAGCAGCGTGGGTGATGTGCCAGGGGGGCAGCAGGGGCTGTACCTGTTCTTGTTCTCCAGCTCTGCTATCAGCTGCCTCTGCTGCTTGTTGGCATCGAAGCTGAAGGGCAGATCTGCAGGAGGACGGGGCTGGGGAGAGAGCAGAGAGAACCTCAGGAAGGGCAGGAAACAGAGGTCACAGGGAATCAGACACAGAGATCACAGAGAGATCACAGAGAATCAGTCACAGAGATCACAGGGAGATCACAGGGAATCAGTCACAGAAATCACAGGGAATCAGTCACAGAGATCACAGAATCACAGAGATCACAGGGAATCAGTCATAGAGGTCACAGGGAATCAGACACAGAAATCACACAGAGATCACAGGGAATCAGACAGAGATCACAGGGAATCAGTCACAGAAATCACAGAAATCACAGGGACTCAGTCACAGAGATCACAGAGATCACAGGGAATCAGTCACAGAGATCACAGAGATCACAGGGAATCAGTCACAGAGATCACAGGG
Organism: Pyrgilauda ruficollis; assembly: GCF_017590135.1. Classification (NCBI taxonomy): domain Eukaryota; kingdom Metazoa; phylum Chordata; class Aves; order Passeriformes; family Passeridae; genus Pyrgilauda; species Pyrgilauda ruficollis. The sequence goes on along the minus strand of NW_024513310.1, from coordinate 7,383 downwards.
AATCAGACACAGAGATCACAGGGAATCAGACACAGAAATCACAGAAATCACAGGGAATCAGACACAGAAATCACAGAGATCACAGGGAATCAGTCACAGAAATCACAGAATCACAGAGGTCACAGGGAATCAGTCACAGAGATCACAGAATCACAGAAATCACAGGGAACACAGACACAGAAAATACACAAATCACAGAAATCACAGACACACAAATCACAGAATCACAGAAATCACACCAATCACACCAGTCCCACCAGTCCCTCCCTGCATGCAGGGGCTGCTGCCAGCCCCACAGCCCCAGCTGTGCCAGGGCCTGCCCACCCTGCCAGGGAACAATTCCCAATTCCCAATCTCCCATCCAGCCCTGCCCTCTGGCAGTGGGAGCCATTCCCTGGCTCCTGTCC
>NW_024513310.1:0-5130 GCF_017590135.1 Pyrgilauda ruficollis | reverse complement strand
CTGTCCCCATGCACATGTCACCCTGTCCCCATGGATGTGGCACACTGTCCCCATGAACATGTCACCCTGTCCCCATGCACATGTCATGCTGTCCCCCTGAACATGTCACCCTGTCCCCATGAACATGTCACCCTGTCCCCATGCACATGTCATGCTGTCCCCATGCACATGTCACACTGTCCCCCTGAACATGTCACATTGTCCCCATGCACATGTCACACTGTCCCCATGAACATGTCACGCTGTCCCCCTGAACATGTCACGCTGTCCCCAGGGCTGTCGCCCGTCCCAGAGCTCAGCAGGACTGTCCCCGTGGCAATCCCCCCACCAGGCTGCCGTGGCCAGGACAGGAGCTGGGAGCAGGAGGAGCTGCCAGGCTCCCAAGCCCTTGGAGCTCGGCTCCCCCAGCCTGTGACCATTCCTCCTGTCCCAGCTGATTCCCTGGTTTTTCTGGGATTTGAGCGAGTGGTGGGGCCATGACCAGCTCCAGGCTGCCAGACCTGAGCCTGCCTGCACAGAACCCCCCATTATTCCCTTTTCCCCCCTCCTCTGCCCCAGCAGCCCCTGGCACTGCTCCAGCATCTCTTTGGGATGGGATTGGGAACAGAGAGCAGGGATTTCCCTCAGGCTTGAGGAGCCTCAGCAAACTCCAGGTGCTGCTCCTGGACACCCAGAGAACGCCTCCACTTCAGGCCCTGCCGTGGCCACACAAGAGTTTGAGGTGATTTCTGGGTTTTTAACAACCAGGTCCCCTCAGAAACAACCCAGTTTTCATAACACTTTGTCTGTACCAGAAGAAGTCAGGCCATGACTAAGAGCTCTTCCAGCACCTTCCAGCGTGACAGTGACTCAGCCCTTGCTGTCTCAACAGCCTGGTTTCTACAGGAATACGTGGAAATTTCCTCCTTTCCCACCTCAACCTGAAACCTGGCACTGTGCCCTTAATATTTCCACGTTCCTGGAGCGTGGAGTGACTGTGGAGGGCCAGCCCTGGGCAGAGGGAGGGAAGTGACAGATGCAGATGTCCCAGCGTGGTTGAAGGGTTTCACAGAGATCTGCCCACGTCCCTCTGCCCTGGGGGAGCTCAGAACGTGGGAGATGCTCCTGCTCTCCTTCCCGGTGGGTAAAGCAGCCAAGACAGGGCTCCCAGGCTGCAGAAATTCCCTGGAATGTCAGCAAACCCCGGCTGTGCTCCTGTAGCCACTTCGTGTCACAGCAGGGCTGATTTTTACCAACTGGAAAGATTTATCCTTTATCCTCCCCTGCCAGCAGCTGCAAGCACAAGCCCACCTTTCCCTCTCCCAGGCTGCTTCCCTCTGGAACAAATCCACCCCCAGCACTCGGCCAGGATTTGTTTTCCTCACGTTTCTCTCTCTGCAGCCTGAGCAGCGCCCATCTCCCCGCTCCCCCCTGCCCTGGCCTCGTTCCCAGCAGAAATTGGGGATTTCGGGCAGCTTTGGGAGCCCAGCCCCCCGGGGTGTCCCCGGAGCCCCCCGGTGTCCCCCAGCCCCCCGAGGCACTCACAGCACTGCCGGCCTCGGCGGCCAAGCGCGCGGCGTAGCGGGCGATGAGCCGGTGCTCCTCGTCCAGGCGGCCAGGGCTGTCCAGGGCACTGCAAAACAGCACGGGGTGAGACAGGGCACTGAGAAACCTGACCAGAGCCAGCCCAGGGCACTGAGAAACTTGACCAGAGTGAGCCCAGGGCACTGCCCAACCTGACCAGAGTGAGACAGGGCACTGCCCAACCTGACCAGAGTGAGCCCAGGGAACTGAAAACCAACCCAGAGCCAGCCCAGGGCTGTGCAGGGCATTGCCAAAATGACACAGGGTGAGACAGGGAACTGAGAAACCTGACCAGAGCCAGCCCAGGGCACTGAAAAACATCACCAGAGTGAGACAGGGCACTGCCCAACCTGACCAGAGTGAGCCCAGGGAACTGAAAACCAACCCAGAGCCAGCCCAGGGCTGTGCAGGGCATTGCAAAACAGCACGGGGTGAGCCCAGGGAACTGAGAAACCTGACCAGAGCCAGCCCAGGGAACTGTAAAACATCACCAGAGTGAGACAGGGCACTGCCCAACACCTGACCAGAGCCAGCCCAGGGAACTGAGAAACCTGACAAGAGTGAGCCCAGGGCACTGAGAAACAACACAGGGTGAGCCCAGGGAATTGAGAAACCTGACCAGAGTGAGTCCAGGGAACTGAGAAACCTGACCAGAGTGAGACAGGGCACTGCCCAACCTGACCAGAGCCAGCCCAGGGCACTGAGAAACAACACAGGGTGAGCCCAGGGAACTGAGAAACCTGACCAGAGTGAGCCCAGGGAACTGCAGAGTGAGCCCAGGGCTGTCCAGGGCACTGCAAAACAGCATGGGGTGAGCCCAGGGAATTGAGAAACCTGACCAGAGCCAGCCCAGGGCACTGAGAAACAACACAGGGTGAGCCCAGGGAACTGAAAAACAACCCAGAGCCAGCCCAGGGCACTGCAAAACCTGACCAGTGAGCCAGTGCTCCTCATCCAGGCCAGGGCTGTCCAGGGCACTGCAAAACCTGACCAGAGTGAGACAGGGCACTGAGAAACAACACAGGGTGAGCCCAGGGCACTGCCCAACCTTGACCAGAGTGAGACCAGGGCTGTCCAGGGCACTGCAAAACAGCACTAAAACCTGACCAGAGTGAGACAGGGCAACGCCCAACCTGACTAGAGTGAGCCCAGGGCTGTCCAGGGCATTGCAAAACAGCACAGGGTGAGCCCAGGGAATTGTAAAACCTGACCAGAGCCAGCCCAGGGCACTGCAAAATAACCCAGAGCTAGCCCCAGGCTGCCAGGACACCTCAAAAGCAAGCCAGAGCCAGGCCAGAGGTGCCCAGGACACCCCAAAACCAGCCCAGGGGTGCCCAGGACACCCCAAAAGCAGCCCAGAGGTGCCCAGGACACCCCAAAAGCAGCCCAGAGGTGCCCAGGGTTCCAGGAGGGTGTGCAAGGCACAGGGACAGCGAGGGCAGAGGGAAGAGCCCCTGGAATTCTCCTCACAATTCCCTTTCCATTCCTTCCAGAGCAGGGACCTCGCCCCAGACCTCCTTCCCTGCAGCTTTTTCTCAGGATTCACAGGCTCCAGTGGGATGTAGGAGAATAATTTGGTTTGGGCCCAGGTTTAATTAAAACCAACCTGGCTTACAGCCAGGACAGGGGCTCACTTCACTCCTGAGCTCCAGGGCTGACACACCTGAGTTAACTTTCTTTTCCTTGGGCCAGGTCTCATAAGCCCTCAAAAGAAATATAACACACCCAAGGATAGCTCAGCTATTACTTTGGGGGCATCAAATAAGCAGGATGGCTTCTGCTGCAGTGTTAGAAACAAAAAAGGTTTAACAAAAGGCAAAATAACAAACAGAAAAACTCGAGCCAGGTGCAGAGGTCTGCTCCTGGTAAAAAACACCTCACAAAAGCACTTTGGCTCTTTTGTTCTCTTCTTTTCTACCTGATGGTTCAGGTGGGACTTTTTGGCTTCTATCCAATTAGATGTTCTCCAGTTTTTGGTGAGGTCCTGTGAGGTGGCTTTTCACCTAATCATTGAGAGAAACTTCTGGGCTTCTTTCCTTTTTTTGGGGACAAAGGATAGATGTGCCACTGTGTCACTCGGGAGCTGGCAGCACCCTGGCACAGAGGGAAATGTCCCTGCCAGGGCTGGGCCGGCTGGAACGGTGTCCAGACCCATGCCAAAAGCACCTGGAACGGGACAGAGCCCCGAGTGACACGGGGCACAGGAGAGGGCAGGGAGGGGCAGCACCTGGGTCTGCCCGGGTCCAACAGGTCAGCACCCGCCTGCTCATCACCTGTGTTTACTAACTGTTAATTACTGCTAATTAGCAGTAATTAACACTGCTAAGCGGAGCGCTCCCTGGGTCCTGCTCCTGTGCAGGTGAGCCCCCCCAGCTCTGCCAGGAGCAAAGGGGGAGACAAACCCAGAGCTGGGAGGGAGGAGGATGCAGGGAGAGAGCCCAGGGGTCCCAGCAGCAGGGGAGGGAGGGGGCTCACACTGAACCCCTGAGATAAAAACATCATTCTGGGGGATTCTGGCAGTGCTGTGCTCTTTGTAGGGGTCTGGAGAGGGCTCACACTGAACCCCCTGAGATAAAAACATCATTCTGGGGGATTCTGGCAGTGCTGTGCTCTTTGTAGGGGTCTGGAGAGGGCTCACACTGAACCCCCTGAGATAAAAACATCATTCTGGGGGATTCTGGCAGTGCTGTGCTCTTTGTAGGGGTCTGGAGCGGGCCAGCCCCCGCCTGCTCATCACCTGTGTTTACTAACTGTTAATTACTGCTAATTAGCAGTAATTAACACTGCTAATCGGAGCGCTCCCTGGGTCCTGCTCCTGTGCAGGTGAGCCCCCCCAGCTCTGCCAGGAGCAAAGGGGGAGACAAACCCAGAGCTGGGAGGGAGGAGGATGCAGGGAGAGAGCCCAGGGGTCCCAGCAGCAGGGGAGGGAGGGGGCTCACACTGAACCCCTGAGATAAAAACATCATTCTGGGGGATTCTGGCAGTGCTGTGCTCCTTGCAGAGCAGGGACAGGGCTCACACTGAACCCCTGAGATAAAAACACCTTTCTGGGTGATCTGTCCCTCCTGGAAGTGCTGTGCTCCTTGAAAAGGAGGGAGGGGGCTCACACAGAACCCCCTGAGATAAAAACACCATTCCAGGTGATCTGTCCTTCCTGGCAGTGCTGTGCTCCCTGCAGGGGTATGGAGAGGGCTCACACAGAACCCCCTGAGATAAAAACACCATTTCAGGTGATCTGTCCTTCCTGGCAGTGCTGTGCTCCTTGCAGAGGAGAGAAAGAGCTCACACAGAACCCCTGAGATAAAAACACCATTTCAGGTGATCTGGCCCTTCTGACAAGGCTGTGCTCCCTGCAGGGGTGTGAGGGGGCTCACACACAATTCCCTGAGATAAAAACACCTTTCCAGGTGACCCATCCTTCCTGGCAGTGCTGTGCTCCCTGCAGGGGTGTGAGGGGGCTCACACAGAACCCCAGAGCTAAAAAAACATTTCAGGTGGTCTGGCAGTGCTGTGCTCCTTGCAGAGCCTGGCCCTGAGCTCTCCCAGCCACCCTGGGGCTGGCACAGG
>NW_024513309.1:0-428 GCF_017590135.1 Pyrgilauda ruficollis | reverse complement strand
GGATCCCTTTGGATCTGTTCCTGGGATTCCTTTGGAATTGTCCCCAGGATCCCTTTGGATCTGTCCCCGGGATCCCTTTGGATCTGTTCCTGGGATCCCTTTGGAATTGTCCCCGGGATCCCTTTGGATCTGTCCCCGGGATCCCTTTGGAATTGTCCCCGGGATCCCTTTGGATCTGTCCCCAAGTCCCCGGGATCCCTTTGGATCTGTCCCCAAGTCCCCAGGATCCCTGTGGATCTGTCCCCGGGATCCCTTTGGAATTGTCCCCAGGACCCCTCTGCCGCCGTCCCCTCTCCCCGGTGACGATGATGCTGAACTCGGAGCCGCCCGCCCTCGACGTCCCCTCGTCCCACCCGGACCCTGAGCCCGCTCTGGGTGCCGGTGCCGGCGCCGCGGGCCCAGCCGGGAAGGAGCCGCTGAGCCGCGAG
>NW_024513308.1:0-428 GCF_017590135.1 Pyrgilauda ruficollis | reverse complement strand
GCCATTTTTATTTATTTACTTATTTGTTTAACAGGTCTGAGGTACCAAGGAACAATAAACCAGCAAAAAAGGCTGAACTTCAGTTGTTGCAAAGCCAGAATTAACTCTGCAGTCAACACAGGTAGAGATCCAGCCTACCTGACCAAGCTCCACAGGCACATGGAATATCCCAGTGCCAGAATCTACCTATCCTTATAGAAGAAGTGAAGCACTCTGAGCATAAAAATGAAGTTTTCCAGCAACAATGTGTGAAATGAAGGCAACTCAGTCTAAGATGACATCTCTGGGATTCACAAAGATCTTAACCCAACTAGTCCATCCAGGATGGAAATGCCCCATGGGCATTTTAATGGCCTTGGTGCTGGCAATTTCAGTGCAACAGGAATAGGAGTGGGAAAATGCATCAGCAAAGGATGGAAGTGGGAAGG
>NW_024513307.1:0-428 GCF_017590135.1 Pyrgilauda ruficollis | reverse complement strand
CAGGATGCCCTTGGCTTCTTGGCCACCTGAGCACATTGCTGGCTCTTCTTCAGGCAATTGTCAATCAGCACACCCAGGCCTTTTCTGCTGGGCCAGCTTCCAGACACTTTTCCCACAGCCCTGCCAGATGCAACTTGTCCAGATCCCTCGGCAGAGCCTTCTCACGCTCCAACCCCACGGGAGCATCATTCTCCTCCCTGTTCCCTTTATCTGGCTCAGGGCTGCACATCACGAGGGTAACTGGCTTTGTCGTTAAAGAGTGAGGAATAGACGTTTTGTACCACAGCCTTTTCCTCATCCTTTACCACTGTTTCCCCTTGCATTCCACAAAAAGATAAACAATCTCCTTAGCTCTCCTTTTGCTGCTGATGTATCTGCAAATACATTTTGTTGTCTTCACAGCAGTAGTCAGATTAAGTACTAGATGG
>NW_024513306.1:0-428 GCF_017590135.1 Pyrgilauda ruficollis | reverse complement strand
ATTCCTGATTTTTCCTCATTTTTTCCCCGTTTTTTCCCAATTTTTCCCATTGGAACTCCTGTTTTTTCCCCCCATTAGAATTCCTGATTTTTCCCTGCTAGAATTCCCGACTTTTCCATTTGGAATTCCTGAATTTTCCTCATTTTTTCCTTGATTTTTCCCAATTTTTCCCTTTGGGACTGCCGGGTTTTTTTTCCCCCATTGGAATTCCCGATTTCTCCCGATTTTTCCCGATTTCTCCCGATTTCCCCCCGATTTTTGGGTTGTTTTCCCCGTTTTCCCGGGATGCGGGTCGGTACCTGGCGGATCTCGTGCAGGGAGCGGGGCCGGAAGAAGAGCTCCGGGCTGGATCCGTAGGTGCCCGCCCAGTTCCGGAACCTCACCCCCGATTGGCCGCGGACCTGCAACGGCAGCGGCAGATCCCGGGG
>NW_024513305.1:0-428 GCF_017590135.1 Pyrgilauda ruficollis | reverse complement strand
TGTCCTTTAGACCTAAAAGTGGAAGATAAACAGAATGAATAAATACTGAGACATTTTATAGAATTGGAAAATGATTTGAGTTGGAAAGGACGTTTAAAGATCATCTCTTCAACCCCTCTACCTTGAGCAGGAACATTGTCCATTAGATTAGGCTACTCAAAGCCCTATCCAACATAACTTTGAAGACTTCCAATGATGGGGCACTCACAACTTCCTTGGGAAACCTGATTCAGGGGCTTGCCATCCTTACTGTAAAAATCTTCTTCATTATGCACAAATCAAAATGCTCTGAGAGCATAAGAGAGGGGGAAAATTACCCATCTTTTGATGCAGTCCAGGATATGGATTGGCTTTCTGGGCTCCATGTGCACTTTGCCAGCTCACGTTCAATTTTTGTTCATTCATATTCCCAAGTCCTTCTCCCCAGG
>NW_024513304.1:0-428 GCF_017590135.1 Pyrgilauda ruficollis | reverse complement strand
AAAAAAAAAAAAAAAAAAGCACAATCAGCTGATATGACTTAAATGCTTTGGGTTTTCTGTTGAAGAGCACACAGAGACATATATAAATATACTTATCTATGCAAATTCAGAGAAAAGCTGACACATCCTTTTACCTTTTGTGAGAGAATCATTAAGTTTTATGTGCAGACACCTCTAATTTAAATAATGAAGCTAGCAGCAGAACTACTTGGCTTTTCCAAAATCTTGCCTCAGCCCTCAGCCTCCAAATAAAATATTAATTGCTGATTTTTTTATTACAGAATCACTTCATTAATCCCAGATACTACCCCCACATATGAATGCATTATAACTTAGATCTGGGATTCATTAATCGACCTAGTTAATTTGATCCCTAAAAGCCTGTAATTAGGAATGTGTAAAATTGGTTGAAAAAAAATTTTTGCAAG
>NW_024513303.1:0-428 GCF_017590135.1 Pyrgilauda ruficollis | reverse complement strand
TTTGGGCTGAAAAATGGGGAAAAAATTGAATTTTTGGCCAAAAAAAGAGGAGAAAAATTGGAATTTTTGGGTGATAAAAATCGGGGGGAAATTGGGATTTTTGGGGGTAAAAATGGGGGAAAAATTGGAATTTTTGGGCTGAAAAATGGGAAAAAATTGGAATTTTTGGGGGTAAAATCAGGAGAAAATTTGGGATTTTTGGGTGGGAAAATGGGGAAAAAATTGGAATTTTGGGGATAAAAATGGGGAAAGAATTGGAATTTTTGGGGGTAAAAATGGGAGAAAAATTTGAATTTTTGGGGGTAAAATCAGGAAAAAAATTGGGATTTTTGGGCTGAAAAATGGGAAAAAATTTGAATTTTTGAGGATAAAATCAGGAGAAAAATTGGAATTTTTGGGTTAAAAATGGGGGGAAAATTGGGATTTTT
>NW_024513302.1:0-429 GCF_017590135.1 Pyrgilauda ruficollis | reverse complement strand
AATAAAAACCTGCTCATTCTTATCTCAATCTCTTGAAAGTAAAGGCAAACTTTAAATTAGGCATGTCCTCATTTTTTTAATAGAATTGTCCTTATCTAGATTAAGCCTCTTCTTAATATTAAAGAGACTTATTGAGACACAAAATATCTGTTTCCAGATTAGGGACATTAGGGAACTAATGTTTCAATAAGTTTTCAATTGTACAAGAGGAAAGAAACTTTGAGACCATCTGCTCAGCAGTCCATCCTACCTTAGGGTATGACACAAAACCAAAAAACAATTTGGAATTTTTCTACTGATTGCAAAAAGCTCTTACTCAGACCTTATAGCTGTCCTTATGTAGTTCTTACAAATAGAAGTGAACCATCCGAAGAATTTTAGACCTTTTCTCAGAAACAGGCCAAGTCTTAACTGGCTGAGAGTACCCAA
>NW_024513301.1:0-429 GCF_017590135.1 Pyrgilauda ruficollis | reverse complement strand
ACAGGGCGCTCTCAGGCAGGTGCAGGGACAGCTGGGAGGCGTGTGGAAAGGCACAGAGCTGGAGCACCCACATCTTTCAGGGAAGGAGAAGTTTGCAGCTGCAGGGAGCGCTCCCTGAAAGGGAAAAGGGCCTAGTGACCACTTCCTGGTCACTGCAGTTAACTGTGAAAACATGGTGGAGAGTATTAGACTTTTGGACACCTTTCATTAGAGAAGGTATTTGAAAAGGTATGCATTAACATTTCTTTTATGTCTACTATTTTTGGTTTTCTGTTATATGGCTTATATTGGATCTGAATTATATCTTGCTCATTCCTTGTTGATTCTGTGTCATCAATAAATCAATATACCACTTCTATCATTATTTGTTTTAAACTACATAAATTGAGCAGGTTTTTTTCCCTATGGTAGCCCTCACAAAGGATCTCT
>NW_024513300.1:0-429 GCF_017590135.1 Pyrgilauda ruficollis | reverse complement strand
GGGTTCCCTGGTTTCAGGGTACCCAGTTTTTGGGGTGCTCCGGTTTTGGGGTTCCCATTTTTGTGGTTCCCCACTTTTGAGGTACTCAGTTTTTGGGGTGCCCCGATTTTTGGGGTGCCCATTTTTAGGGCACCCCATTTTCGAAGTTTCCCCGTTTTTGGGGTGCCCCATTTTTACCATGCCCTGATTTTTGGGGTCCCCCCACTTTCGGGGTGCCCAGTTTTTGGGGTGTCCATTTTTGGGGTTCCCTGATTTTTGGGGTTCCGGGGTTCCTGTTTTCGGGGTTCCCCACTTTCAGAGTTTCCCATTTTCGGGGTTCCCAGTTTTGAGGTTCCCCATTTTCGGGTTCCCCGATTTTTGAGCTTCCCAGTTTTAGGGTTCCCTGATTTTTGGTGTTCCCGTTTTCGGGGTGCCCAGTTTTTGGGGTGT
>NW_024513299.1:2528-5413 GCF_017590135.1 Pyrgilauda ruficollis | reverse complement strand
TTCATGGTCAGCGTCACCGAGCTCTGCTCCTTCACCCTGCAGATCACGAACCGGCCGTTGACCGACGGCGCGTAGCCGGTGCTGGAACCATCACTGTTGATCCCTGCCACCCATTCCAGCAACTGCCCGGGCCTCTGGCGGATCCAGACCATTCCAAAACTGCCAAAATTGAACCCGGAGGCACGGCAAACGAGGAGCAGGGACCCCCCGGGGGGCTGGAGGTCCCCCCCGGACTCCAGCAGGGTCACGGCCGCCCGGAGCCCTGCGGGAACAAGGGGAGATGGGGATGGGGGGATGGAAAGCTCAGGCCGAGGCGTCCAATTTGTTAATGAGTGGATCGGGGCTAATTGTGGGGTTTAAGCCATTTTATGATACTGGAAACTTCTGTTGGAGATTTGGGGCCAGACAAAGGGATTTTGGTACAAAACCAGTGAAGATTTGGGGATGGAGCAGCGGCCATGACCCTGCTGGAGTCCGTGAGGGACCTCCAGCCCCCCGGGGGGTCCCTGCGCCTCCTCTGCCGAGGGTCCGGCTTCAGTTTCGGGAGCTATGCCATGCAATGGATCCGCCAGAGACCTGGGCAGGCGCTGGAATTCGTCGCGTACATCAGCAGCACTGGTGGCAGCACCTACTACGCGCCGTCGTTGAAGGGCCGGGTGACGATCTCCAGGGACAACGGGCAGAGCTCGGTGACGCTGACCATGAACAGCCTCAAGGACGAGGATTCCGGATCCTATTTCTGTGCCAAAAATTGGGATGGTTGTTGTGCTCCTGCTGCTGCTGATGATATTGCTTATGGTGATGTTGGTTATGGTGGTTTTGGCCATGCCTCTGTCTTTGAGTCCCCACCTGTCCCCAAACCCAAACCCTTCCCCCAAACCTCAGCCCTTGACCCTTTGTCTCAAATCTTCCTCATTTCTAGCAATAGCGACCAAAAACCCCAAACCCCTGACTGGTTCTGCCCTAACCGAGATTGTTTAGGCCCAAAACTCACTCCATTCTGCCCCAAACCTCCACGTTGGGCTCCCAGTCACAGCCGCTGACCCAAACCTCACGGTTTTGGTCAAATCTTGAACATTTGGGCAATTTTGGAGGAGAAGGTTGGGATTTGGGGCCGAGAGTTGAGTTTGGGGCCAGAACCGGGGAGGATTTGGGGCCAATGGACAAGGTTGGTGCAAAGGGGGGAGGTTGGGGACAAAGGGTCAGGGCTGGGTCAGTGAGGGGGGGGGAAGGTCTGGGGACAGCTGGGGACAGGGACAGGGCCGAAACCCCAAACACCAACCCGACCACCAGGGGTTAAACCAATACCATGGGCGGCATTCCAACCAGGATGAGAATCTTTGGCGCAGAAATAGGATCCGGAATCCTCGTCCCTGAGGCTGTTCATGGTCAGCGTCACCGAGCTCTGCCCGTTGTCCCTGGAGATCGTCACCCGGCCCTTGAGCGATGGCGCGTAGTGGGTGGTGCCAGCAGTGTTGATCTGTGCAACGAGGCCGTGACCCTGCTGGAGTCCGGGGGGGACCTCCAGCCCCCCGGGGGGTCCCTGCGCCTCCTCTGCCGAGGGTCCGGGTTCAGTTTTGGCAGTTTTGCCATGGAATGGGTGCACCAGAGACCCGGGCAGGGGCTGGAGCTCATTGCGTGGATCAGGAACGATGGGGATTACATCAAGTATTCACCGTCAGTCAACGGCCGGGTGACGATCTCCAGGGACAACGGGCAGAGCTCGGTGACGCTGACCATGAACAACCTCAAGGACGAGGATTCTGGATCCTATTTCTGTGCCAAGGGACATTGCAGTGATTGTGCCAGTGCTGGTGATATTGGCCATTCTGGTGCTTGGGGTAGATTCGGGCCCATCGCCGCCACTGGGACCCCACCTGTGCCCAAGCCCCTGACCCCATTCCCGTCCCCGTGTCCCAATCCTGAATCGTTTCCGCCCCAAATCTCCGCTGCTGCCTCCAATTCTCATCCCCGTTCCCCAAATTTGGTGACGATGCGCCAGGTCTCGGTCCATGACGTCACTCTGCCCTTCCTTAGTGTGACTGGCCCAAAAACTCGGAACGTGAGCTGTAAGGTTGGGTTCTGTGTCTGCTGCCGGGCGCGTCGGCTGCCGGCACCTTCCCATTGGCGCAGCCGCGGAACGAGAGCGGTGCTGGCAAATCAAAGAGCTCGAGAGGCGTTCCCGGCAGTCCCGTCCCGCGGGGGATTGGTGCACAGAGCCGGCCGGGGATAAATCCCTCTGGGGCAGCCCCAAGTCTGCGCCCCTGGCACCAAACCCGGCTGTGGGCACTGAATCCTGAGGGTTTGGAACAAAAATTGGCAGCAACGATGAGGAGGTGGAGCCGGGAGTTGAGAATTTGGGGGAAAACGCCGGAGATTTGGGGAAAAACCAGTTCAGAGCTGGGAGAGGGGACAGGAATGGGGTCAGGGATTGGGGTTGGGGGAAAGGTCGGGGACACGGGGACAGGGATGGGCTCAAAACTCTCAGCAGCAGCATTACCATAGTAACCACCAGCAGCTTTGGCACAGAAATAGGATCCGGAATCCTCGTCCTTGAGGCTGTTCATGGTCAGCGTCACCGAGCTCTGCCCGTTGTCCCTGGAGATCGTCACCCGGCCCTGCACCGATGGCGCGTACCAGGTGCTGCCACCAGTGTTGATGCTCCCGACCCACTCCAGCGCCTGCCCGGGTCTCTGGCGGATCCATTGCATGTCAAAACTGCCAAAACTGAACCCGGACCCTCGGCAGAGGAGGCGCAGGGACCCCCCGGGGGGCTGGAGGTCCCCCCCGGACTCCAGCAGGGTCACGGCTGCTCCCCAGTTCCCAAACCTTCACTGGTTTTGTCTCAAACTCCCCTGGTTTGGTAACAAATCTCCACCAGAGAT
>NW_024513299.1:0-2246 GCF_017590135.1 Pyrgilauda ruficollis | reverse complement strand
TCGGTGCAGGGCCGGGTGACGATCTCCAGGGACAACGGGCAGAGCTCGGTGACGCTGACCATGAACAGCCTCAAGGACGAGGATTCCGGATCCTATTTCTGTGCCAAACATGCTTACACTGGTACTTGGGCTGCTGATGCTGGTGCTTATGATGAAGACGCCTCTGATGGATCCCTGGCCCCACCTCAGCGTCCCCACCTGTCCCCAAACCCAGACCCTTCCCCCAAACCTCAGCCCTTGACCCTTTGTCTCATCTCTCCCATTTCCACCAACGCTGACCAAAAACCCCAAAACCCGCCTGGTTCCGCCCCAAACCCAACTGGTTTGGTGCCAAAACTTGCCCAGTTTTTCCAGAAATCTCCACTTTGGGCTCCCAGTCGCTGCCGGTGGCACAAATCCCCCACCTTGACCCAAATCTGGGCTCAAACCCCGACCTTCAGAGCAAGGTTTTGGGGAACAAAGTGGAGATTTGGGGTCAGGAGTTGTGGTTTGGGGTCAGCGGGTGAGAACTGGGGCCAGGACAGAGCAAGGCTGGGATCAATGGTCAAGAGCTGGGCCTGGGGCTGGGCTTTGGAGGAGGGGTCTGGGCTTGGGGGGCGGGGGGGACGCGGAGTGGGGGGTGGCACCGTCACCAATACGAGCAGGACTAGCACCAGTGTTATAAGATTTGGCACAGAAATAGGATCCGGAATCCTCGTCCTTGAGGCTGTTCATGGTGAGCGTCACCGAGCTCTGCCCGTTGTCCCTGGAGATCGTCACCCGGCCCTTCACCGACGGCGCGTAGAAGGTGCTGCCACCGCTGTAGATCCCTGCGATGTATTCCAGGGCCTGCCCGGGTCTCTGGCGGATCCAGTACATTCCAAAATCCCCGAAACTGAACCCGGACCCTCGGCAGAGGAGGCGCAGGGACCCCCCGGGGGGCTGGAGGTCCCCCCCGGACTCCAGCAGGGTCACGGCCGCCCGGAGCCCTGTGGGGAAAAGGGGGATGGGAGCAGCTCAAACATTGACCCAAATCCTGACCCTTGGCGCCAAATTTTGACTCTTGAACCTCCGCTTCCTCTTCCTTAGGCATTCATGATCCAGCTCCCCTTCCCAACAGGATCCTGCCAGCTCTGGATCTGGTCACGCCCATCCCGGGCCACACCCGGATCCGGCACCTCATCCCCATCTCCCCTTGTTCCCGCAGGGCTCCGGGCGGCCGTGACCCTGCTGGAGTCCGGGGGGGACCTCCAGCCCCCCGGGGGGTCCCTGCGCCTCCTCTGCCGAGGGTCTGGCTTCGATTTCGGGAGGTTTGCCATGTTTTGGATCCGCCAGAGACCCGGGCAGGCGCTGGAATTCGTCGCGTACATCAGCAGTGATGGTAGCAGCACCTGGTACGCACCGTCGTTGAAGGGCCGGGTGACGATCTCCAGGGACAACGGGCAGAGCTCGGTGACGCTGACCATGAACAGCCTCAAGGACGAGGACTCCGGATCCTATTTCTGTGCCAAAAGTACCTATGCTGGTAATTGGGGTGCTGTTGGTGATGTTGAAGATGCCAGTGGTGGATCCCTGGCCCCATCTCGGTGTCCCCCCCGTCCCCAAACCCAGACCCTTCCCCCAACCCTCAGCTCTCGGCCCTTTGTCCCAATTCTCCCCGATTTGCACCAATGCTCAGCACTGACCCCAAAACCTCTCCGGCTTCGGCCCCAAATCTCAACCATTGGCCCCAAAACTTCATCCCTGCCCCAAAATTCAACCATTGGCCCCAAACCTTCACCATGGCTTCCAGTTGGCCTCCAACCAATCAGGGCCTGGGAGCCAGGGGAGATTTGGGTGAAATGGCCAAAATTGGCCGAAAGTTGAGAACGGGGGCAGCGATGGCAGAGTTGGCGTTCAGGTCAAGAATGGGGTCAAGAGTCGGGATTGGGGGGAAGGACTGGGGGGATTTTGAGACCAGGCACAACCCCACGGCTGGGGGCCTGGCGCCATGATCGGCATCATGGCCATAACCGGCAGCGCCAGAAGCAGAAACAGCGAACCATTCACAATTGCTGTCAAAACATCTGGCACAGAAATAGGATCCGGAATCCTCGTCCTTGAGGCTGTTCATGGTCAGCGTCACCGAGCTCTGCCCGTTGTCGCTCGTCATCGTGAACCGGCCCTTGACTGAATCCGCGTAGAAAGTGTTGCCACTGTATCTGCTGATCCCTGCAACGAACTCCAGCGCCTTCCCGGGTCTCTGGCGATACCAGGCTATCCCAAAA
>NW_024513298.1:0-429 GCF_017590135.1 Pyrgilauda ruficollis | reverse complement strand
GAACACAAAGCCAAGGCCACCAATTCCAAACTTCTTGATTATTCTGATGTCATCGATGATCCCTTTCAAGCCCCTGGCAACCAAAGCCGGATCCCACTAGAGAAAGCTGAGGCACAGTTTTTATTTATGGTGGGCCAAGATGACCGTGTTGTCAAAAGTGAGTATTATGCCTCTGAAATCTGCAAGCTTCTGCAGGCTCAAGGGAAGGGAAATTTCCAGATTCTCTCCTACCCTGGAACAGGGCACTGCATAGACCCTCCCTTTTTCCCTTTGTACCACACAGGAAGCCACCCCGTTTTCCACAAGCGAGCAGTCCTGGGTGGGGAGCTCAGGGCTCATTCTAAAGCTCAGGTTCATGCTTGGTCACAGATCCAGGCTTTTTTCAAAAAGCATTTAATTGTTAACTAATGTGCAACAAATAATGTGCAA
>NW_024513297.1:0-429 GCF_017590135.1 Pyrgilauda ruficollis | reverse complement strand
AAAAGATCTGAGGGAGAGGTGGCAGATGCATGGAGATCTTAAGTCCAAGTAAGGTCAGTTCTATTTAGATGCCCTGGTATATTTGTGTTTTGAAATGTCTTTTTAAGAAGTAGCAGTCTTAAAAGGAAGAGCAAAGCCTTGCCAAACAACATGCTGTTTGATTTTACATCAAACCTTTAAGACAGGATAATATTCACTCCAGGGAGAAAGAACAGCTAAATAAACATGTAGAAACTTAAAAGGTGCTGGGGTTTGGAGTAATCAGTGTGCAGTGTCCAGTGATGTCTACTGAAATTTCCTAAAACAGCTCTGTGAATTCAGTCAGTGGAATTTAACCTACACTGTAATTACAGGGTTTTGCAAAGGCAGTTGCCCCTGATAGGTTTGTATCAAAGTTTGTTGAGCCTGTGGTTTTTCGGGTTTTTTTTT
>NW_024513296.1:0-429 GCF_017590135.1 Pyrgilauda ruficollis | reverse complement strand
CAGAAAAATCCCAAATTTTGGGGGTTTGGGGCCTCCCTCATCGGGGACTCCGTGGTGGTCTTTGGTGAGAGGGGGGCCCCCGGGAAAGAGCCTTCCACAGCGCCTCCCTCATCGGGGACTACATGGTGGTCTTCGGTGAGACCCCCAAAATCCCGGAATTCCCCAAAAAATTCCCGAAAAATTGGGAAAAATTTAAAAATTCCCATAAAAATGGCATTAAAATGGTGAAAATCCCAGAAAAATCCCAAATTTTGGGGTGATTTTTGGGATTTTTGAAAGGGTCGCCATCCCTGGGAGATGTGGGGAGATCCCAGACCTGAAAAATCCTGGAATTCCCAAAAAAATTCCCAAAAACTTGGGAAAACCCCAAAAATTCCCATAAAAACGGCATTAAAATGGTGGAAGTCCCAGAAAAATCCCAGAAAAATC
>NW_024513295.1:0-429 GCF_017590135.1 Pyrgilauda ruficollis | reverse complement strand
GTCCCCCAGCATTCCCAGTGTCCCCAGTATCCCCAGCATTCCCAGTGCCCCCAGTGTCCCCAGTGCCCCCAGTGTCCCCAGTATCCCCCAGCATTCCCAGTGCCCCCAGTGCCCCCAGCATTCCCAGTGCTCCCAGTCCCCCCAGTGTCCGGCACTGTCCCATGCTGGGGTTGGGCAGCTGCAGAGTCAGCAGGACCCGGGAAGAACTGGGGCAGGAGTCGGGCAGGAGTCACCTGCCCAGGTGGGCTGTCAGTGGCCCAGGCGGGCTGTCACCTGCCCAGGTGAGGTGTCACCTGCCCAGGTGAGGTGTCAGCGGCCCAGGTCAGGTGTCACCGACCGCGTGCAGTGTCCGGCCCTGGGGCTCGGAGCTGCCGGGAACCTGTTGGGCCAGCCCGGCCAGAGAGGACTCACCTGGACAAGGGGAGGGGC
>NW_024513294.1:0-429 GCF_017590135.1 Pyrgilauda ruficollis | reverse complement strand
GGGGCACAGGGAGGTGGCTCCGGAGGCTTGAGGGACACTGGGGACACCGGAGGCGCCACCTGGGGACACAAACGGGGACAGGGACACAAACGGGGACAGGGACTCGAGCTGTGACAAGAACTGGGGTGGGGACAGGAACCGGGATGGGGACACCACGGGGACAGGGACACCATGGGGACATTGTGGGGACACGGTGGGGACAGAGAACGGGGTGGGGACACTGTGGGGATATAGATGGGGACAGGGAGCAGGATGGGGACAGGGACTGGGACAGGGACACGAACCGGGATGGGGACAAAGACCGGGATGGGGACAGGGACACCATGGGGACAGGGACTGGGATGGGGACACTGTGGGGACACAGACTTCAGTGGGGACATGGAGCAGGACGGGGACAAGGAGGGGGACAGGGACAGGGACGGGGACACA
>NW_024513293.1:0-429 GCF_017590135.1 Pyrgilauda ruficollis | reverse complement strand
CCCGGGCCCCCCGGGCCCCCCCGGCTGCGGGTGGCCTACGAGGTGCCCTGGAGGGACCCCTGGGAGCCTTTCTTCGTGGCCCCCGCCCGCGGCGTGCCCCCCTTCGACGAGGGCTTCCTGCAGTACGGCTTCAACCGCATCAGCCAGGTGCGGGGGGGGGCTTTGGGGGTCCTGGGGTGGCCATGGTGGCCTTGGGGTGACCGTGGAGGTGTTGGGGTGGTCCTGGTGGTCTTGGGGTGGGCATGGTGGCCTTGGGGGTCCTGGGGTGGTCATGGTGGTCTTGGGGTGACCATGGGGGTTGTGGGGTGAGCATGGTGGTCTTGGGGTGGCCCTGGTGGTCTTGGGGTGACCATGGTGGTCTTGAGGTGACCATGGAGTGGCCACAGGGGCTGGGGGTGCTGGTCTGGGGGGTCTGGGGTCGTCTCTGGG
>NW_024513292.1:0-429 GCF_017590135.1 Pyrgilauda ruficollis | reverse complement strand
GAAATTTGATATCTTGTGCTGGCATCAGGTAGGGGCGGGGGGCAAAGATCCTAGCCGCCCGGCAAACTGTGGCTGAGGTTTTAACCCCTTTTGTGCTGAGACAATGGAAGCTGTAAAAACACTGATCCTCCCCAGCTGAAAATTGAGAGGGGACGACGGAGGATGGGGCAAATGAGAAGAGGGCTTGAGTAGGTGAATAAATGTCAGCAGATGAGAAGCGGCCTAGATGGAGGAGATGATTGGAGTGGCCTTTGGCTGGACTTTTCTCTTACATGGCCATGGGATGGATCCAATTTCTTCCCGTAATTTAGAGACTGCACCTTGAGGGAGGCGGTTGGTCAGAAGCCAGGAGTGACAAGGCTGTTATGAGAAGAAGTAGAGGGAAGAGAGACTGATGAGGAGGGTGGAGCCCTCTGCCTTCAGCAGAGA
>NW_024513291.1:0-429 GCF_017590135.1 Pyrgilauda ruficollis | reverse complement strand
GGGACACTCTAGGGACATGGGACAGGGCCACCGTGTGGATGCCCAGCTCTGTGCAGGCCCAGAACACACAGGCAGTGACTTCACCTTGGGGACACCCTGGGGACATGGGGACACCCTGGGGACACTCTGGGGACACCCTGGGGACACCCTGGGGACACTCTGGGGACACCCTGGGGACATGGGGATACCCTGGGGACACTCTGGAGACACCCTGGGGACATGGGGACACTCTGGGGACACGGCCACCGTGCAGATCCTCAGCTCTGAGCACACCCAGGACACGTGGACGGTGACTTCACCTTGGGGACATGGGGACACCTGGGGACACCTTGGGGGCACTTGGGGACACGGGTACACTTTAGGGACACTTTAGGGACACGTTGGAGACATGGGGACATTTTGGGGGCACCCTGGGGACACCTTGGGGAC
>NW_024513290.1:0-429 GCF_017590135.1 Pyrgilauda ruficollis | reverse complement strand
GTCCCTCCCAGCTGTGGAATGTTCTGTGAGTCCATGAAGGAAGTTTACTGAGCCACCAGCCTTTGGCTCCCAGCTGGAGGTAAGCAAATGCTCAGGAAGACACTGCTGGGTTAGAGATGTTCCCCAGGGCCCAACCAGCAAAATTGGGAAGGTGCCAGTGCAATGAATGTGATCCCAATGGATCTCTGAGACTCTTTATGAATGATAAGGTTTTCCTTTTTGCTTTGTTTGTATTAAGGCTGAGAATTATGCCCAACAGGAAGACATTGGTGGAAGAAAAAAGTTCTTTGACATTCACTGTTAGTGCAGCTTCCACTGTGATACTGATGATAAGGGAAATAAAATATTCCATGGAATATTCCATATTCCAATCCCACCTGGTGTATCCCTGGGAACATTTTCCAAAGCCTCCTGGAGCTCTGGCAGCCT
>NW_024513289.1:0-429 GCF_017590135.1 Pyrgilauda ruficollis | reverse complement strand
CAGGATGTGCCGGGAAGCGCTGGCACAGCTCCCACCGACCCATTGCTGGTGAATTTTCCCCCTGGTTCACCTTCCTCTTCCTTTTTTCCTTTTTTCCCAGGAAAAAAAAATCAGGTGGGCCAGGCCCTGGGCTGGAGCAGTGGCCAGGGGGGCCGGGGGCTGCTGGGGCTGGTGGCAAACAGGCCACGTCATGCACACAGCTCAGCTGATCCCGACGTTGAATCCATCCTTTGTGTCCTGCCCTTGTTTGTGTCCTGCACAAAGGAATTGTTTGTGTGTCCGGGCAGGGAGATGTCCAGCACAGAAAGGACAGGCCCAGGGTTTGTCCCTGCTGGCTGCACAGTTTGTCCACACAGTGGATCCTGCCTGATGTCGCTGGTGGTCAGCACGGGGCTGGAGTGGCCCTGTGCTCTGGATGATCCCTGTGCT
>NW_024513288.1:0-5414 GCF_017590135.1 Pyrgilauda ruficollis | reverse complement strand
TGTGCCCCAAGGAAGGCCCAGGTGTGCCCAGGTGACCCTAAATGTGCCCAGGTAAGGCCCAGGTGACCCCAGGTGAGGCTCAGGTAAGGCTCAGGTGTGCCCAGGTATGCTCAGGTAAAGCCCAGGTGTGCCTTGGGTAAGGCTCAGGTGTACCTCAGGTGTGCCCAGGTGACCCCAGGTGTACTTGTGTGTACCCAGGCAAGCCCAGGTGTGCCCAGGTGCACTCAGGTGACACCCAGGTAAGGCCCAGGTGTGCCCAGGTGTGCCCCAGCCATGCCCAGGTGTATCTCAGGTATGCCCAGGTGTATCCCATGTGTACCCAGCTGTGCCCAGGTGTATCTCAGGTGTACCCAGGTGTGCCCAGGTGTATCTCAGGTGTGCCGGGGCTCACCTGGAAGTCTCCCCCGGCCGAGGAGCCCAGCAGCACCTCCACGAAGGCGGCGCCGTCGTTGCCGATGTGCAGGGAGTGAACGGGCCGGGAGTCGGCCAGCTGGGGGGACTGGTCAGCCTCCCAGTCCATCCCAGTCCATCCCAGTAACCCCCAGTAACCCCCAGTGCCCTCCCAGTAACCCCCAGTCCCCTCCCAGTTCAGCCTCCCAGTCCATCCCAGTGCCCTCCCAGTCCATCTCAGTTCATCCCAGTTACCCCCAGTCCCCTCCCAGTCCATCCCAGTTACCCCCAGCGCCCTCCCAGTCCCCTCCCAATTTAGCCCAGCTCATCCCAGTAACCCCCAGTCCATCCCAGCACCCTCCCAGTCCATCCCAGTTACCCCCAGTGCCCTCCCAGTTCACCCCAGTAACTCCCAGTTCATCCCAGTCCATCCCAGTCCCTTCCCATTCCCTCCAAATCCCCTCCCACTCCCTTCCAGTCCATCCCAGTGCCTCCCAGTGACCCCCAGTCGCCCCCAATCCCCTCCCCGTCCATCCCAGTCCCCCTCAATCCCCTCCCAGTCACTCCCAGTTTATCCCAGTCCCCCCCCAGTTTATCCCAGTCCCTCCCAGTTTATCCCAGTCCCTCCCAGTCTCACCCGTGCCCAGCTGGGGCTGCACGCTGGGGTCTCCCACCACGGGCAGCAGGGCCCCGCTGAACGGGTGTTCAGGTAAGGCTCAGGTGGGCTAAAGTGGGTTCAGGTGAGGTTCAGGTGTGCCCAGGTGAGGCTCAGGTGTGCCCAGGTGAGGTTCAGGTAAGGCTCGGTGTGCCCAGGTGAACCCAGAAGAGATTCAGGTGTGCCCAGATAAATCCAGGTAAGATTCAGGTAAGGCTCAGTTGTGCACAGGTGAATCCAGGTAAGATTCAGGTAAGGCTCAGTTGTGCACAGGTGACCCCAGGTAAGATTCAGGTAAGGCTCAGGTGTGCCCCAAGGAAGGCCCAGGTGTGCCCAGGTGACCCTAAATGTGCCCAGGTAAGGCCCAGGTGACCCCAGGTGAGGCTCAGGTAAGGCTCAGGTGTGCCCAGGTATGCTCAGGTAAAGCCCAGGTGTGCCTTGGGTAAGGCTCAGGTGTACCTCAGGTGTGCCCAGGTGACCCCAGGTGTACTTGTGTGTACCCAGGCAAGCCCAGGTGTGCCCAGGTGTGCCCCAGCTGTGCCCAGGTGTATCTCAGGTATGCCCAGCTGTGCCCAGGTGTATCTCAGGTATGCCCAGGTGTATCCCATGTGTACCCAGCTGTGCCCAGGTGTATCTCAGGTGTACCCAGGTGTGCCCAGGTGTATCTCAGGTGTGCCGGGGCTCACCTGGAAGTCTCCCCCGGCCGAGGAGCCCAGCAGCACCTCCACGAAGGCGGCGCCGTCGTTGCCGATGTGCAGGGAGGGAATGGGCCGGGAGTCGGCCAGCTGGGGGGACCGGTCAGCCTCCCAGTCCATCCCAGTTCATCCCAGTAACCCCCAGTGCCCTCCCAGTAACCCCCAGTCCCCTCCCAGTTCAGCCTCCCAGTCCATCCCAGTGCCCTCCCAGTCCATCTCAGTTCATCCCAGTTACCCCCAGTCCCCTCCCAGTCCATCCCAGTTACCCCCAGCGCCCTCCCAGTCCCCTCCCAATTTAGCCCAGCTCATCCCAGTAACCCCCAGTCCATCCCAGCACCCTCCCAGTCCATCCCAGTTACCCCCAGTGCCCTCCCAGTTCACCCCAGTAACTCCCAGTTCATCCCAGTCCATCCCAGTCCCTTCCCATTCCCTCCAAATCCCCTCCCACTCCCTTCCAGTCCATCCCAGTGCCTCCCAGTGACCCCCAGTCGCCCCCAATCCCCTCCCCGTCCATCCCAGTCCCCCTCAATCCCCTCCCAGTCACTCCCAGTTTATCCCAGTCCCCCCCCAGTTTATCCCAGTCCCTCCCAGTTTATCCCAGTCCCTCCCAGTCTCACCCGTGCCCAGCTGGGGCTGCACGCTGGGGTCTCCCACCACGGGCAGCAGGGCCCCGCTGAACGGGTGCCGCACGCGCCGGCCCTGCAGGTGCTGAGGGGGCGGGGTCAGAGCGGGACACGCCCCCTGACCACGCCCTGACCATGCCCAACACGCACCGGCCCTTTAAGAGCCTCCCTCCGGGGAAGCCCCGCCTCTTTATGGGTGGAGCCATTCCAGACCAATCCCTGCCTGGCTGTGAGATGGCCCCGCCCAGCCACTGGCCACGCCCCCATGGCTGTTTAAATCAGCAAAGCTCCTCCAACAGCAGTGAAGCTCCACCCACTTCACCACAAGCCCCGCCTTTTTGCCCTTATATGGATACTCAGAAAATGGGAGGGGCTAAATCTGGGCAGCCAATGGTTGCTCTCCAGGGAAGCCATGCTCTTCCCACACCCACAAGCCACACCCACAATTCTAATAAATTTTGGGGTCGCCAAGGCCCCGCCCTCAGGTCAGACCCCACCCTCCAGGTGAAACCACGCCCACCAGGTGACGCCCCGCCCCTGCAGGTGAGGCCACACTCATCTAGAGCCCCCAGCCCCCAGGTGAAGCCACGCCCATTCAGGTGAATCCCTCCAGGTGAGACCCCACCCATCCAGGTGAAACCACACCCCTCCAGGTGAAGCCCCTCCTCCAGGTGAAGCCCCTCCCCTCCAGGCAAAACCACACCCCTCCAGGTGAGCCCATCCAGGTGAAGCCCCTCCCCTCCAGGTGAAGCCACACCTCTCCAGGTGAGTGCCTCCAAGTGAAGCCCCGCCCCTCCAGATGAAGCCCCCCCCCTCCAGATAAAGCCCCGAACCCAGAAGAGATTCAGGTGTGCCCAGATAAATCCAGGTAAGATTCAGGTAAGGCTCAGTTGTGCACAGGTGAATCCAGGTAAGATTCAGGTAAGGCTCAGTTGTGCACAGGTGACCCCAGGTAAGATTCAGGTAAGGCTCAGTTGTGCACAGGTGACCCCAGGTAAGATTCAGGTAAGGCTCAGTTGTGCCCCAAGGAAGGCCCAGGTGTGCCCAGGTGACCCTAAATGTGCCCAGGTAAGGCCCAGGTGACCCCAGGTGAGGCTCAGGTAAGGCTCAGGTGTGCCCAGGTATGCTCAGGTAAAGCCCAGGTGTGCCTTGGGTAAGGCTCAGGTGTACCTCAGGTGTGCCCAGGTGACCCCAGGTGTACTTGTGTGTACCCAGGCAAGCCCAGGTGTGCCCAGGTGTGCCCCAGCTGTGCCCAGGTGTATCTCAGGTATGCCCAGCTGTGCCCAGGTGTATCTCAGGTATGCCCAGGTGTATCCCATGTGTACCCAGCTGTGCCCAGGTGTATCTCAGGTGTACCCAGGTGTGCCCAGGTGTATCTCAGGTGTGCCGGGGCTCACCTGGAAGTCTCCCCCGGCCGAGGAGCCCAGCAGCACCTCCACGAAGGCGGCGCCGTCGTTGCCGATGTGCAGGGAGTGAATGGGCCGGGAGTCGGCCAGCTGGGGGGACCGGTCAGCCTCCCAGTCCATCCCAGTTCATCCCAGTAACCCCCAGTGCCCTCCCAGTAACCCCCAGACCCCTCCCAGTGCCTCCCAGTCCAGCCTCCCAGTGCCCTCCCAGTCCATCCCAGTCCATCCCAGTAACCCCCAGTGCTCTCCCAGTAACCCCCAGTGCTCTCCCAGTCCATCCCAGTTCAGCCTCCCAGTCCATCCCAGTAACCCCCAGTGCCCTCCCAGTGCCCTCGAGTCCATCCCAGTTACCCCCAGTGCCTCCCCAGTCCCCTCCCAGTCCATCCCAGTTACCCCCAGTGCCTCCCCAGTCCCCTCCCAGTCCATCCCAGTTCCCTCCCAGTTCATCCCAGTCACCCCCAGCGCCCTCCCAGTCCCCTCCCAATTCAGCCCAGCTCATCCCAGTAACCCCCAGTCCATCCCAGCACCCTCCCAGTCCATCCCAGTTACCCCCAGTGCCCTCCCAGTTCACCCCCAGCGCCCTCCCAGTCCCCTCCCAATTCAGCCCAGCTCATCCCAGTAACCCCCAGTCCATCCCAGCACCCTCCCAGTCCATCCCAGTTACCCCCAGTGCCCTCCCAGTTCACCCCAGTAACCCCCAGTCCATCCCAGTCCCTTCCCATTCCCTCCAAATCCCCTCCCACTCCCTTCCAGTCCATCCCAGTGCCTCCCAGTGACCCCCAGTCGCCCCCAATCCCCTCCCCGTCCATCCCAGTCCCCCTCAATCCCCTCCCAGTCACTCCCAGTTTATCCCAGTCCCCCCAATCCTTTCCAGTCCCCTCCCAGTTCCCCTCAATCCCCTCCCAGTCCATCCCAGTTACCCCCAGTGCCCCCCCAGTACTGGGAGGGGGTTGGGGGGGACTGGGATATACTGGGATGGACTGGGATGGACTGGGATGGGTTTAGAGGTTACTGGGATGGACTGGGAGGGGTTTGGGGGGCTCTGGGGTGGGTTTAGAGGTGTCTGGGGGATACTGGGCTATACTGGGATGTACTGGGATGGACTGGGAAAGGGTTTTGGGGGGGACTGGGATATACTGGGATGGACTGGGAGGGACTGGGAAAGGGTCTGGGGGGGTTTAGAGGTGACTGGGATGGACTGGGAAGGAGTCCAGGGGGGACTGGGACCATCCCCAGGGATCCATACTGGTCTATACCAGTCTGTACTGGTCTGTACTGGTCTATACTAGTTTGTACTGGTCTATACCAGTCTATACTGGTCTGTACTGCTCTGTACTGGTCTATACCAGTTTATACCAGTCTGTACTGGTTTATACTGCTCCTTACTGCTTTATACTGGTCTGTACCAGCCTATACCGGTTTGTACTGGTCTGTACTGGTCTATACTAGTTTGTACTGGTCTATACCAGTCTATACTGGTCTGTACTGCTCTGTACTGGTCTATACCAGTTTATACCAGTCTGTACTGGTTTATACTGCTCCTTACTGCTTTATACTGGTCTGTACCAGCCTATACCGGTTTGTACTGGTCTGTACTGGTCTATACTGGTTTATATTAGTTTGTACTGGTTTATACTGGTCCATA
>NW_024513287.1:0-429 GCF_017590135.1 Pyrgilauda ruficollis | reverse complement strand
TGGCTGGGATTTAGGTCCCTTCCCACCCAGACCTGTGTGGGACTGTCCCCGTGGCCTCTGGCCGTGTCTGAAGGAGGTTTCCTCCTGGCCTCGGGGTCTCTGGGGGTTTTCCTGGGCTGTGCCCCCCAGATCTCCCCTCTCCCCAGTCTGGCAGCTGTGGGTGCAGAGGAGGAGCCCAGGCAGTGGGCAGGATGGAGGTGAGACGTTCACCTGCCACCCCTCGTGCTCACCTCTGCCACTGGCAAAGGGCAGGAGCACCTGGGGACCCTGGGGACAGATGGGAATGTCCAGCTGGGGCACAGGGAGCTGGGGGACACCGCTGGCAGCCGGTGGCATCAGAGCTGCCATGGTTACAGGAGCAGGGAGCTGCGCCAGGGCAGCTGCAGGCTGGATTCAGGGAAAGTTCCTCATCCAGAGGGTGCTGGGCAC
>NW_024513286.1:0-429 GCF_017590135.1 Pyrgilauda ruficollis | reverse complement strand
CCCCAAATTTCCCCAAAATCCCCAAATCCTCACGGCGGCTCCGGGCTGTCCCACGGCCCCGACGGCTCCGGGGGGTCCCGGGGGTCCCTAAAAAATTCCGGGAATTTTCCCCAAATTCGGGATCCACCTCAGGGACCCCAAATTTTGGGGGGAAATCCCCAAATTTTGGGGTTTTTTGGGTTTTTTTTGGGGTTTTTGGTCACTCACGTGCTCCCCCTTGGCGCCTTTGGGGCCTTTGGGGCCCGGCTCGCCGCCCTCGCCCTGCGCGGATTTGGGGGGAAATTCGGGAATTTGGGGAAATTCGGGAAGTTTGGGGGGAAATTCGGGAATTTTGGGGGAAAATTGGGGGTTTGGGGAAGGAAAATTGGGGGTTTTTGGGGGGAAATTTGGAGATTGGGGGCAAATTTTGGGAGAATTTTAAGGATTTTG
>NW_024513285.1:0-429 GCF_017590135.1 Pyrgilauda ruficollis | reverse complement strand
CAAAGGCCTTGTGTGCCACAGAGTCTTGGATTGTCTCCAGCAGTGGCCGCAAGTGCACGGTGAGGTCAGAGGAAAAAAGTGTATGTGCTAGTTCCTCCTCCATATTCTCCCAGCCTTCACCTTTTTTGGGGGGGCTTCCTGAACCAGAATTGGTTTGGATTATCAGTAATCTCAGTGGGTCTCTCTTCCAAATGCTCAACCAATCTTCCCTAGAGAGTAAGGCTCTTTGGAGCAGAAAAGTCCTTTGGCAAAGATTTTCACAGGTCTGCTGCTGTCTGTATAAACAAACTGATTCTTCTGACAGTTCATTGCTGTCCAACTTCCTCTTGCTACTCATTGCTCCAATGACCTGATTTCTGCTCTGCATTGCCTTTTCTTAGTCTCCTTGTGGCCAATATACTCAATAACTTTCATCATACTTGTAGTTTT
>NW_024513284.1:0-429 GCF_017590135.1 Pyrgilauda ruficollis | reverse complement strand
TGAGAACATGGAGTCAGATTCATTCCTGCCTTCATCAGGACACCCCACAAATACAATAGCCCTGGGCTCTGTGGGGTCCCCACGCGCTGCCAAGGCCACCTGTGCCTGCAGCAGCCCCAGCCAGCAGCACTGAGCCAACAGCCACCAGCTTTTCTTGACATTTGCTGTCTCCCTTGGTTTCAGTAATGAGATCTCTGGTTTTAAATGTCAGCTCTCACGAGGTGATGCTATTGTATTTAGCTCCATGCCCTTCTCCTGGTTCCAAAACACTTGGCAGAGTTTCTATAAATAACCTGATAACAAGAGCCAAATAAGTGGTTACAGAGCAAGGAGAGGAAGTTGGAGCTTGGAAACCAGGAGAGCTCCAGGAAGGCTGGCTGCTGCAGGGGGGACAACTGGCCCTTCCCTTCACCCAGGATTTTTCTCCTG
>NW_024513283.1:0-429 GCF_017590135.1 Pyrgilauda ruficollis | reverse complement strand
TGCTGGGTTAACAGTTGGATTCAATGATCTATAAGGTCTTTTTCCAGCCTAAAATATTCCATGATTTTATGACTACTTCTGCAAAGCCTCAAGCCAGCTCTGCCTCAGGTTAGAAGTTTGGGAGCCACGTTATATCTCTAGTCAACAGTCATCATTTTTTCTACTTAAGCAAATTCCCTTAGAAATCAATGGATTGAAAGCTTTGGAATCTGCAATAGTTGCAATAGAAAATTTTGGTTAATAAATAAGCCTTCAGGCCATCCACAGTGCTTTCAAAAAAGATGTGTCTTTCCTCACTATTCTAAACTTGCAGAAACTTTTCTATGGTACAGAGGAGCAAATGTCAAAAAATACTACAGCCTGACAAACTACTTCATGAGTAAAACTTTCAGAACATAAAATTTTACTAGTGCAAGAAATTAGAGAAGG
>NW_024513282.1:0-429 GCF_017590135.1 Pyrgilauda ruficollis | reverse complement strand
GGGTTTTTTTCCTTGCTTCTCTTTAATTACAGAAGAATTTAAAGGTAGCATAGAAAGGCCGTGCCAAAAAACTGTATCTATCAGCAGTTCCATATTAGTTAAGCACTGATTCTGCAGCTACTGAAAAGCAAGTTTGTCCCTTCTCTTTGATGGGACCATGGTCCATCAGGAAGGTTTCTGTTTACACATGGAGGAAATATCCTGTTGCCATCCTGCCTTTAGGACACAGCACAGGGACAGGTGTTGATATAGCTTAAATGTCTAGGCTGTAATCTCTTCATGTGACCCCTGGCAGGTTGCATTCCCAAGGACAGAGGCTATCCAGGGATGAGGGAATGGGCAGGATGAGAGTTTCAGGTCATGGGAAGGTAATCCATGGGCAGATAATCCAGGCAGCACTGGGCAGGAAGCTGAAGTTTGCTGTGTTTG
>NW_024513281.1:0-430 GCF_017590135.1 Pyrgilauda ruficollis | reverse complement strand
TGGCTGCAGTGTGGGGGCACATTCCCATCCTGGGTCCAGACCGTATCAGGGGCTGAGAAATGCTCCTTGGACCTCAGCATTGCAGGCAAAGGAAGGCACGCCCATCCTCCATTCATATGGCACGTAGGAGAACGCCTCCTTGGATCCCCACAACATGGCCTGGGAGAAATGGGTCAAGCCTTGAAGACTGATCCTTGACCCCCACCTCCACGTCCACAGGAACCACTGGGACCCATCACTGCTGAGAAGCCCAGGGTGAGGAACAACCAGCGGGCTGGAGCTAAGCATGGTGTCATTCCACTTCTTGATGTCTTCATGCCCACTCCCTCCTTCCCCCTCATTCTTCCAGCCTCTCTCCTTCTCATCCTTCTCTTTTCTATTCCTTTCTAGCTCGCTACTTCATATTTATTGTTAAATAAAATCCCTGTTG
>NW_024513280.1:0-430 GCF_017590135.1 Pyrgilauda ruficollis | reverse complement strand
TGGGGACCCCAACCCCAAATTTGGGGGCCTCAGACTCAAATTTTGGGGTCCCAACCCCAAATTTTGGGACCCTGACCCCAAATTTGGGGGTCTCAGCCCCAGATTTTGGGGTCCCAACCCCAAATTTTAGGACCCCAGCCCCAAATTTCGGGACCCCAACCCCAAATTTGGGGGTCTCAAACTGAGATTTTGGGGTCCCAACCCCAAAATTCGCGACCCCAGCCCCAAATCTGGGGACCCCGACCCCAAATTTGGGGGTCTCAAACCCCAAATTTTTGGGGTTCCGACCCCAAATTTCGCGACCCCAGCCCCAAATTTTGGGGTCCCGTCCCCCTTTTTTCGCGACCCCGCCCCCATTTTCGGGACCCCCGACCCCAAATTTGGGGCTCCCCTCCCCCCAAATAAAGCCCGGACCCCCCAAATTTCGCTC
>NW_024513279.1:0-430 GCF_017590135.1 Pyrgilauda ruficollis | reverse complement strand
TGGATTCTGGAATCTGAACCTGGATCCCAACCTTACACAGCCAGCTCAGAACTGAATTGCTGAAAGCTCCTCTCCTGTTGTGTCTTCATCACTGCTCTTACACACGAGGGCAAAACTGATCTCAGCTGATTGGCACTGGCTTGTTTTAAATAATGACCCATGTTTGGCTTCAGTGTTCTGTATCTCATTTGTGTTGTGGCTGCTGCTGGAAGGCAGGAATTGGGGAGGGATGTGCTTCCTGTGGGAATATCTGGATCAGGGGGAGCTCTGACCATCCTGGCTTCGATTGGATGGGGTTTGAGTAAAGCCCTCTCAGCTGTGGGGCAGGATTGTGGCACTGCTGAATCATTTGTGGGGAACTTTCCCTTCTTCCCATGGAAGAAGAGAATTAGGGAAGTTTTTTAGGGGGCCCTTGTGGCTCTGCACAAGT
>NW_024513278.1:0-430 GCF_017590135.1 Pyrgilauda ruficollis | reverse complement strand
CTTTGGTCTCTGCTGTCAGGAAGCTCAGCCCATTCCTCCAGTGCACCCAGCTCACCCTCAGGGCCCTTTTTGGGCGCTCACCTTTTGCACTGGCAGAACCCCAGCCAGCAATGTAGCAGGTTTTCAGCTCTGACACCGTGAGCGAGGCGTTGGGCACGCAGGCAAGCTGCACGTAGTCACTGCACTCCACGGGCTCGTCCAGCTCCAGCAGGGCAATGTCATTCTGCTGGGAGTCAGCCGTGTACTCCTGGTGGGCCAGCAGCCGCTTGACGTGGCGCACCTGGGCCTCGGGGCCCAGATGGGTCAGCTGGGTGGCCCCGATCAGCACACGCCACATGGTGACGTTCCTGCGAGGCAGAGAGAGGGCTGAGAGGGAGCAGAGCCGTGTGCTGCTGATGCTTTATTTGTATTTTTCATCTCTTTGTAATCC
>NW_024513277.1:0-5423 GCF_017590135.1 Pyrgilauda ruficollis | reverse complement strand
GAAGCTGCCAGACTTCTCGGGTAAATCGGGAAAAGTGCGCTATTCATTCTCCAGGTAAGCCCTGTGAGCCTTGCCAGTGGCCTAGAGCCACCCACTGTCCCCCTGACCCCGGCGAGGGGCAGGAGGAGTGGGGGTGGTGGGGTGCCCCCAGCACAGTGAGGACCATCCTGTCCCCTCCACAGCTCCCTGCAATGTTGGCCCTGTCCTTGGTACAGGCTGATATCTTCCTGTTTTACTCCTTGCCCAACGGGAAAACTGGGACCAGGGTCATGGCACTCTGGACATGGCTGGACTGTGTGCAATCAAAGCCTGGGTAGTGGAGATGGCCTTGCCTGTGGGATCAGGGCACACGTTCCTGTGTGAAGCAGGAGCCCAGTCCCTGTGGAAATGCCAGCTCCCCGCTGCCCAGGTGCCTCTGTGCTCCTGCAGTGCAGTGTTTGGAGCTGCCTTGGGCGGCTGCAAGGGCCACATTCCCAAAGGTGCCACTCTGCTCTGTGTGTCCCTGCCTGGTGTAGCTTTGCAGCAGCAGAACTGCAGCTGGGGATGCTGCCAATGCAGTGACTCCATCCTGCTCTCCCTCCCTAGCCTTGTGCTTGGTAGTGTGGAACTCCTGACTTTTCTTTTGATTTGCATATTTTTAGACTGCGCCTTCGTGATTTCCACTTGCCGTACTCACGGATTACCCCAATCTCCAACGTGGGCCTGCAGGTCGCCATCTCCAACGCCTATACCGAGGTGGATGGGGACTGGCGGGTGAAGTTTCTCTTTATGTGAGTGTCCAGCTCTTCCTCTCCCTATTCAGGCCCACTCTGTGTCCCCCTCTCTGCATCTGGACAGGTTTTTTCTCCTCTCCCTCTCCCTCTCCCTCTCCCTTGTGTTTTGGGCAGCTGTCATTTTGCTCCCCCAGATATGATGGATAAAACAGGGTGGGAGGCAGGAACAAGGCACATGAAAAGCGAGCTATTCATGGACCCTCAGGTCTCTCTTCCACCACCTCTACTTGCTCTCTCTTCCCTCTGTTTAAAGGTTACCTCTCCTAGTTTATGTGCCAGTGAAATTTGGTTCCCCTGAATTTAAACACTTTCCCAATCTCCTCTGGATGCACAATACAAGCGGGAGAGTGATCTCGATAGATTCATCCTGAAGCAGATTTGAGGTCTCTTCACCAGACCTTGGCATTGACAAACATCTCTTTATCATCTCCCTCTATCAGCAGCCGGGACCATGGATCTTTCAACCTGAAGGTGGAAAATATCTACATCAAAATCGTCCTGAGGCTGGGCGCTGACACCACTGGGAAGCCCACCATCAGCACCTCGAACTGTAGTGCCCGCGCCTCCAAAGTCGGCTTGCGCTTTTCAGGCAAGCTTAAGTATGTGACTCCACTGAAAGGTCTGGAAACACTGTGTGTTAGCCCAGCTGCCACTGGAATGTTGCTCTGCCATTGGAATGAGGCCCTGGTGTGAGGAGTAGCTTGTTGGCAAATCTGAGGTTGCCTGGTCTTAAATCTGGCCTGAATTTCTCCTGCTGTGGCTGCACATTTAAAGGGGGTGGGTGTGGTTTAGCAGTGAGACTGTTTTCAAATGTAAACCCTGGGGCAAAGCCAGATGCCAAATTGGTGTAGGAATGATGTTCCCAGGGTCTTGCATGTCTAGGGTCTCCCTTTCCTGGGCAGATACTTCTACAGTATGAATGAGGGCTAGGCAGGGCTTCTCTCTCTGCTTCTCTGCAGGTGGCTTTACAACCTGTTCCACCGCGTTATTGAGTCCAAGTTGCGAAAGAATTTAGAGAGCAAGGTATGTGAGCAGTGGAATGCTGAGCCCTGGGTTTTCTGGTTATCTTTAGTCCCCCCTAGTAGGTAATGTCCTCAAAGTTTCAGAAGTAATGTTACTAGATGTAACTATAGCCAGAGAACACACCAGTGGGATGGGTTAATCCTCTTGGTTGCTCTTTTTTGGCCATGCCCTGGCTGCTCAGCACGGTTCGTTTCTGCATTGGCCACATGAGATTCCTTCCAAGGGTCTCCCCAGAGCTGAACTGTGCTGAGGGGAAATTGTTGCAAGCAGATGCTTGTAGGTATAAACCCTGCTTGTGTCTTGGACACTTAATGCGCTGCCTGGTGAGTGGAGGCAGTCATCACTGTGTGCTCATTCACTTAAGCAGGCTTTGTCATGGAGCAGGGAGCATGGCTGTGACCCGGCTGCCCCTGCTCAGCTCTGTGGCCTTTCTGTCCCATAGGTGTGTGACAATGTGGCCAAGTCTGTACAAAACGAGCTCCAGAAGCAGGTCCAGACGCTGCCAGGTACTTGGGGGCTGTAAGTGGGTTTAGAAGCAGCTCTTCCTAGCTTTTCTCATTAATGAGGAACCTTTTATTTTGTGTCCACTCCCAATGTCCTGGTGTTCGGGCACCCAAGCTGGGAGCTGGGGAGCACATTCTCAGCTGAGAGAAATCACTGTGTCCTGTCTGGCTGTGGAAATTCCTTCAGAATCTGTGCCCAAGAACTGTCAGGGGCTCAGGCTGATTTAGCTGGGGGACCCAGGCCACTCCTCAGGCCCAGGGGATGGCTGTGAAAATGTCAGGGGAAAAGTGGGGGTTTTTGCCTCCTAGCAGAAGCAGGCATGCGGGCAATTGGCAGTGAGCTGATGCACCAGGAAGCCCAATCATGGCACTGCCCAGATGCCAGTGGAGGCCATCTGCTCCCAACCATATCATTCATACTCATCTCTCTTGCTTGTCTTTGCAGTCACAGCCAGGATAGATGACAAGATTGGGATCGATTATTCCTTGGTAGCACCGCCAAGAGCTAGCCACAAGTCCCTGGACCTGGACCTGAAGGTGAGAGGCAGCCCTGGGAGCACTTGATTTGCCCAATGCCATTGTCAAAGGTTTTGGTATCTGCTGCAAGTGCTGTTTGCCAGCAGGTGAGCCCCACTGCTATTTGCACCCCTTCTCCATGTCTCTCCCTCCTCCCAGGGTGAATTCTACTCCCTGGCCCACCGCTCCAGTGTCCCCTTCTCACCGCTGCCACTGGCCTTCCCCTCGGATCACGAGCGCATGGTTTACTTTGGAGCCTCCAGCTACTTCTTCAACACAGCCGGCATTGCCTACCACAAAGCCGGGGCACTGGTCTTTGAAATCACAGAGGCCATGGTGAGTGGCACGAGTGGGACAGGGCAGGGAAAGAGGTTCCTTTTGTTCAGGAGCTCCAGGAGCAGCCAGCAATCCTGGAGAAGCCCCAGTGAGAGAGCTGGGGGCTGTGGGATGGGGCTGAGCTCTCAGACATGGCAGCATGTGGGGATGCCATGGGCTCCTCTGTGCCACATTGCCCCAGTGTGACCCAGTCCTCTCCCTGCAGCTCCCAAAGGATGCAGGATTCAGCCTGGACACCTCTATCTTCTCAGCCTTCATTCCCCAGGTGAGCAGTCTGGCCCTGCCTGCCCAGAGCTCTTGCACACACAGCCTTTGCTCTGTGCCAGGAGTTCCCCTCTCAGGACTGGGGCTTTGTGCCATCATTCCCATCCTCTCCCTACTCCCTCCTACACAGCTGGAGGAGAAGTACCCAAACATGCCAATGAAGTTCAGGCTGTCCACTCCCACTGCTCCGTTCCTGAATATTGGACCAGGAGGAATCTCATTTCAGCCCATTGTGGATGCCCAGGCTTATGCCATCCTTCCCAACTCCAGCCTGGCTCCTCTCTTCCTCCTCAGCCTGGTGAGTTCAGACATGGCCTGTGGCAATGGGGCAGAAGGGAGTTTGAGCTGTGCCCAGTCCTGTTGCCCAGATCCTGCCAGGAGAGCTCCCAGGTGCTGTCCAGGCACAGTGAGGGTGTCCCCAACTGAAGAATTCCTGAGCTGACAAATGCCAGGTTTAATGCTGGGTGCAGACATGCCCCTGGATGGGCAGTGGTGTGTTTCAGCTGGTCAGAGCTGTTCCCCTGGGTTTCTGACTTTGGGGTGAGGTGGGGTGAGCACTGCCAGAGCTCTGTGCTCTCTCCCCAGACAGGGAACGTGTCCGCTGTCATCAACGTGAGATCCGGCCGCATAGTTGGGAGCCTGGATGTGGGCAGGTACAGAGGGGAGCAGCCACTGGCTGGGCAGGGGGTGGCTGGGGGTGTTTCTGTTTTGGGTGCCCAGGGACAGAGAGGGGATGGGAAGGTCCCTGGGATGTGGGCCTGCTGTGGAGGGAATGAGCTGGGGCTGGAGGGAGTGGGATCTGCGTGCCATCCATGATGGGTGCAATCGCTCCCTCCCTCGGCACATCCTCCACAGCACCACTTCTGTCCCTGTGCAGGATCAGGCTCTCCCTGAAGGATTCAGCTGTTGGCACTTTCCAGGTGAGCTACCCTTGACCATGACCAGAGCCCCCAGCATGGAGCTGGCAGCCTGCTGGGGGCCAGGACAGGGAGTCATTCCCTGCTGCTTCCCAGCATGGGACCCCACGCTGACCCCGCAGCCACCTCCTGCCTCAGCCTGCAAGGCTGGGAAAGGATGTGGAGCCTGATTCTTTGCTGCTCTCAGCCCAACATTCCCTACACTGCCAGTGTGAACAGACAAAGCTGCTGGTCTCTGGCAAAG
Source organism: Pyrgilauda ruficollis (assembly GCF_017590135.1). NCBI lineage: Eukaryota > Metazoa > Chordata > Aves > Passeriformes > Passeridae > Pyrgilauda > Pyrgilauda ruficollis. The sequence continues at coordinate 847 of NW_024513277.1, read as the reverse complement.
TGTGTGCCCATCCCAGCTCCTCCTCTCCTTTTACTAATTATCCTCAAGTACCTTCATGTCTCCTGTCCTGCAGAGTAAAGCTTTTCCTCCCTCATCTCCCCACTCCCCAGGTGCAATTACTGCAGTCCATAATGAACTTCTTGACATCCAGTGTCCTGCTCCCACATCTTAATGGTGAGAACCTACTGGGGGGAATGGGGTTGCTGAGCACCCTGCACTCAGGTTATTCCACTCAAGGGGTCCCAGCTCACTAATTAAATCCTCATTGCCAAGGCTGATGCAGGGAAAAGTGCGTGCAGGAGGCGGCAGTGAAGCGGTGGGAGCCTCTTGCTGCTCTGACAGGCTCCCAGCAGCAAACGCAATGGAAAATATGAGCCCTCTGCAGATCCTAATGCTTTCCAGACCCTCTCCCCGAATCCCTGCATCTCCTGCCTCGCCAGCAGCTCAGACCAGAGTGGGGCTGGTGGCAGGAGTGGCCAAGGGGGCTGTCATGGCACAAGATGCAGCCCTTCTGTGGAGCTTGGGAGGAGTTTCCTCTGCCTGTCCCAGGAGTAGTGGAGGAGAGGAAAGGGCTGGGGGAAGGATGTGGCCACCTTCTCTGAGTGCTCTGTGCTCCCTTGACTCCCATTCCCATCCCAATGCAGACACATGTGTTGTCTTTTCCAGCCCGCTTAGATGAGGGTTTCCTTCTGCCACTACCGGACAGGATTCAGCTCTCCAATATCCTTGTGAGGTTCCACCAGGTGAGTGAGAGGGAGCAGCTGGCCCCAGCTGGAGCCCATCGTGCTGCCCACAAAGCCCTGCTTACCCCAGCACAGCCTCCAAATCCAGTTCTCCCAGCTGTGCT
>NW_024513276.1:0-430 GCF_017590135.1 Pyrgilauda ruficollis | reverse complement strand
GTGGAATGAGATGAGCTTTAAGGTCTCCTCCTATGCAAACCATTCTGTGATTCTATGTAACCAGTGTTGCTTATTATTGCAGAACAAGTTTACAAAGCAGCTCAGCTTGTGCCACCCTTAACATTTCCCCTGACTTCTGAGACTACTTAAACTTCTCATAAGGTAAAATTCATTCGGTTGGACATAGCCAAAGCTGTTGTTTATCTCATGGAATATTTTAAAAGTCAATCTGTTCCCTCTGTTGGTGTATTTTTACTCTGATTTAAATAGACACAGAACAAAACACTTGTGGTCTGTGTGTTTAATGGGCTGTGTGTTTAAAGATCCTGCCCTGCTTTTTCTGGTCCTACCAAAGCTGCTGCTGGCAGCCTGAATATCCTTTTGCAGTCATTATAAATCTTCCTGCTAATGAACAAGGCTGTTCCTCAGA
>NW_024513275.1:0-430 GCF_017590135.1 Pyrgilauda ruficollis | reverse complement strand
ATTCCTTTTATTATTTATTTATTTCATTTATTTATTTTTATTATATATTTATTTTATCATTCATTTATTGTACTATTTATTTATTTATTCATTATTTATTGCATGATTGATTGATTTATTTATATATTTACTTTATTATTGATTTATTGCATTATTTATTTATGTTATTATTTATTCATCTTATTATTTATTTCTTGTATTATTTATTGATTATATTATTTATTGATTGTATTATTTATTTATTTTATTGTTTCGTTATTTTATTTATTTTATTATTTCGTTATTTGATTATTAATTTCTTGTATTATTCATTTTATTCTTTATTTATCGCATTATTTATTTATTTATTTTATTATTGATTCATTTTCTTATTTATTTACGCTATTAATTAATTAATTATTCTATTATTTATTTATTTTATTCTTTATTT
>NW_024513274.1:0-430 GCF_017590135.1 Pyrgilauda ruficollis | reverse complement strand
CGGTTTGGGGTCGGAATGAGGCGGTTTGGGGTCGGAAATGAACTGGTTTGGGGTCGGAATGAGGTGGTTTTGGGTCAAACTGCAACTGGGCTCAGCTGCTGCGCAACTCCGACGTCTTCTGGAAACCGCGGCTGGCCGAGCAGGGTGAGGCACTTGGGGACACTAATGAACCGGTTTGGGGTGAGCATGAACCGGTTTGGGGACAGAGTGAGGTGGTTTGGGGTCAGAATGAACCAGTTGGGGTCAAACCGTGACCGGGCACAGCTGCTGCAGAATTCTGACATCTTCTGGAAACCGCGGCTGAAGTGCCAGGGTGAGGCACTTGGGGACACAAATTGGGACAGTGGGGATGCAAATGAACCGGTTTGGAGTCGGAATGAACCGGTTTGTGGTCAAACAGCCAGTTTGGATTGGAACTGAACCGGTTTGG
>NW_024513273.1:0-430 GCF_017590135.1 Pyrgilauda ruficollis | reverse complement strand
CGGCCCCGAAATCCAGGAAAATCACCCAAAAATGCAGCAAAACCATCCCAAAATCCAGGGAAATCAACCCAAAATCTGTGGGAATGCCAAAATCCATGAAAATCACCAAAAAATCCAAGAAAGCCACCCCAAAATCCATGGGAAACCCTGAAGGAACGGCAAAAAACCTTGAGGAACTCCCAAAAATGTTGAAGAAACCCCAAAAATGTTGAAAAAACCCTAAAAAACCTGGAGGAACTCAAAAAACTCTTGAAGAACTCCCAAAAAATGTTGAAGAACCCCAAAAAACCTTTGAGGAACTCCAAAAAAAGTCAAAAAACCCAAAAAAACCCTTGAGGAACTCCCAAAAAAAGTAAAAAAAACCCAAAAAACCTTTGAGGAACTCCCAAAAAAAGTCAAAAAACCAAAAAAAAACCCTTGAGGAACTCCA
>NW_024513272.1:0-430 GCF_017590135.1 Pyrgilauda ruficollis | reverse complement strand
GCGGTCCGGGGAGATGCGGGGCGGTGCCTCCTGCCGCTCCTGACTCAGCGCCCCGCCCGGCGGGGGCAGGAAGCCGGGCGGGCCGGCCGGCCCCGCTCCTGTCACCGCCTGCGTCAGAGCCCGGAGTTTTCCACTGACGGAAAAGGGCAGCGCGGGGCGGCGCAGCCCGGCCCGGCCCCGGCAGCGGAGCGGGAGGCGCCGCGCCAGGCACCGCCGCTGCAGCCGGAGCCGCCGCGCCGACACCGCCGCCGCAGGTAGGGACCGCCGCGGGCAGCCGGCGCCGGGATGGGCATGGGGGAGACGGCGTGGGCGGCGAGGGGGAGGCTCGCGTTTCACCAGCGCGGGCTGCGGGGTCCGCTCGCTGCCTGCCCAGCGCGGGGTTCGGCCGCCGGCAGCCGGCTCGGAGCCGTCCCGCCGGCCGGGGGTCGCT
>NW_024513271.1:0-430 GCF_017590135.1 Pyrgilauda ruficollis | reverse complement strand
TTTTCCCATTTATCCCAAATTTTTTCTTAATTTCCCCCATTTTTTCCCAATTTATTTCTGATTTTTCCCCATTTTCCCCAATTTATTTCCTAATTTTCCCCCATTTATTTCTGAATTTTCCCATTTTTTCCCATTTTCCCCAATTTATTTCTAAATTTTTCCTAATATTTCTACTTTTTCCCCATTTTCCCCAATTTTTTCCTAATTTATTTCCTAATTTTCCCTATTTATTTCTGAATTTTCCCCATTTTTTTCCCAATTTATTTCCCATTTTTCCCCATTTATTTCTGAATTTTTCCCTATTTTTCCCCATTTATTTCCGAATTTTCCCTTTTCCCCCCATTTATTCCCAATTTCTTTCTAAATTTCCCCCCTATGTTTTGAATTTTCCCTTTTTTCCCCATTTGTTCCCAATTAATTTCCTAATTTT
>NW_024513270.1:0-430 GCF_017590135.1 Pyrgilauda ruficollis | reverse complement strand
AAAACTGCCCCCAAATCAGCCCAAAAATGACCAAAAATCACCCAAAATCATCCAAAAACTCCCCCAAATCACCCCAAAATCAGATCCAGAACCCGCCCAAAAATTCCCCAAAATCAGACCAAAATCACCCCAAAAACCTCCCTAAAATCACGCCCAAAAGTGCCCCAAATCCACCCAAAACTCACCCCCAAAAATGGCCAAAATCAGCCCAAAACCCGCCCCAAAATAACCGAAAGTGCCCTAAAAGCACCTCCAAAATGCCCCAAAACCGCCCCAAAATCAGCCCCAAATTCCTTGAATTCCCAAAATTTCCCAGAATTCCCAATTTCCCGAATTTCCCAAATCCCCAGATTTCCCAGAACTCCCAGTTTTTCTCATTTTTTCCCAATTTTCACCGAATTCCGTTTTCCCAGTTTTTCCCAGAATTCCC
>NW_024513269.1:0-430 GCF_017590135.1 Pyrgilauda ruficollis | reverse complement strand
CTGAATTCTCGGGATTTTTAGTCTGAACTTCCAGGGATTTTTGGGTTGAATTCCCAGGGATTTTTGGGCTGAATTCCCGGGATTTTTGGGATGGATTTTTGGGCTGAATTCCCGGGATTTTTGGGCTGAATTCCCGGGATTTTTGGGACGGATTTTTGGGCTGAATTCCGGGATTTTTGGGGCCGATTCCCGCAGGATCTCTACGTTTACATCTCGGAGCACGAGCACTTTACGGATTTCAACGTCAGCTCCGCCCTTTTTTGGGAAAAACGGGATTTGGTTTACGGGGACTGGACCAGCGGCGAGAATTCCGACGGCTGCTACGAGCACTTCGGGGAGGTGGACATCTCCCAGGTGGGAATTCCCGGAATTCCGGGCGAGTTTGGGAATTCTGGGCTCTGGGAACGGGGATTTGGGGTTGGGAAAAGGG
>NW_024513268.1:0-430 GCF_017590135.1 Pyrgilauda ruficollis | reverse complement strand
AGCAGGGCAAGTTGTGAGGATGGCTTTAGCACACACCTCATTTGTAATTTCTTTCTAAAATGTGAAATTTCTAAAAATTTCTTGCAGTAAAATGTGGCTTTTCTTGGAGGAAGGGAACACTCTGGTGGTTCCTAAACCCTCAAGTGGTGGAAAAATGAAAAGTGTGCACTGCACATCCCAATTCCCACTGGTGTTTGTGGTCCTAAGGACAGTTTGATGGATTTGAGAGTGAAGGCCTCGTTCCTGAGGCTGACCCCCACCTGACTGCTGCTTTGCATCTTCAGGAAATGAGAGCAATTCCAAACCACTGAGTTTAGTTTTGTCCTGTTTGGTTTAAAATTCCTGATAATTGTGTTCATTGATGCCAGTGTTTATCCTCAGTTTTTCTTTCTGATCAACATCCACAGAGGAGGGCTGGAATTAGAGAATT
>NW_024513267.1:0-430 GCF_017590135.1 Pyrgilauda ruficollis | reverse complement strand
TGTGACAGGGGAGGGGGTGCAGAGGCACAAAGAAGGGAACATGGAGGAGGGGTTTTCAGCTGGGGTTCACTATTTTTTAAATGTTCTTCAAGATTCAGAACGTATTTCATCATCATATTAAATAAAGGATGGAATTCTATTTTAGTTCCTAACTTTTCCCAAACTACTTTTAAAAATTTATCAGTTAGGACTGAGTTCTGCGAAATATAAGGAAAATGTTCAAATAACTAGTGTATAAAACACTTTAACTCCCCCTCTGAAAAACAAAAATTTTCTTGAAGGAAAGACTTTTCAAGGTGGAGGTGAACTTTTTGTTGTGCGTGGGTGAGTGTTGCTTTCCTCCTTAACTCAAGTGTCTTCCCAACACCTGAGAGTAAAAGGAGGAAAGAACTAAAATTTCAGACTGTTATGTTCACTCAATTATCCAATC
>NW_024513266.1:0-5423 GCF_017590135.1 Pyrgilauda ruficollis | reverse complement strand
GTGCCTTTTGGTGGCAGAGTGCAAGGCGCCCGGACGTCCGTAATTCTTTGCTTTTTATTGCTTCTTATTGTCCTAATTTTTATTAGTATTTTCATTACTGTTTTCATTACTATTAAACATCTAAAATTTTAACAAAAGTGAATGGCATTTTTCACATGCAGATCAATACAGGGAATCAAATCTAGATCTCCTGTATATCAATCTGTTACCTCTGTTACCTCCAACACATACACAGAATAGCAGTTCCTCCCAAAGCATACATTTCAAGCACTACAAGAAAAATACAATTAATTTCAGAAAACCACTCAAATGATTTGCACTCATCTTTTACAGCTGAAAGTTTGAATATCAAATTTGGAAGGGATGCTCTCAGAGCTCAAAAATTATCACTTAAAAGGATTTACCCAGAACCTCACACCATTCATCTACCATGACCTTTCCCCATAGATTTTGTTTGGAAGTCTTCCACTCTTTCTACTCTGTGGGAGAAGATGGCTTTCTGCCTATAGAGATTATGTAGAATAGGTTTTATGCCAGTGCTCATTTAAAAAACAAAACAAAAAAACCCAAAAAACAACAGAAAAACTGAAGCAGTGTTATTTAATCACTGACTTATGAACAAGTTTTTGAAGCGTAGACAGATGTTTCAAGAACAAATGACAGCATTGTGAGAGCAGCCAGGGCCATGGAAGTTACAGATCTAAAATATTTGCTTTCTTGTCTTAATTTCACAGAATGCCATCTCCTTTTACTAAAAAATAGCAGAAAGGGAAGTTGCTAGTCTATCTCATCCAGACTATTCACTGTGATAGGAAAGACAGGTGCTAATGTCTTTACAAACGACTGGATGGGTGAGGGTCTTTAGGAGAAATGGATGTTAATGTCTTCAAAAGGGGTCTTAATGTCTCTACCAACATCAAGCCACACAAGTTTGTTACAGAACCCTGACAGTTTGACCAGAGAGTCTTAACTCCTGCACTTTAGGATAATAGGAGAAATGGGTCCACACAAAGTCTACTGCAGAACCCAGACAGTCTGAACTTCTGAACTTTGGGGGGAAATGACGATACATGTTCAAAGGGGAATATGTGGTAGGCAGTTCGGGAAGTCTGTACCTTCGTAGTACCTCAGCCAATGGGGAAAGGAAGAGGGCAACATGTGGTCAGGAGTTTAGGATAAAAAGAGGCTGCATCCTCCAAAACCCTGAGAGAGACCCCATGGAGTATGCCCTAGTAGACTCCTTTTATTCAAATAAAGTGGGAGGACTCCTCTGTCTCCTTTGTGGACACTGACTTTTCACAGCGTGGCTTTTCCACACAATTATTTTAAATATTTGTATTACATTGCTTTTGTATACTTCAGAAAGGAACCTAGTAACCCCACTATCAGCTGTGCTTGCTTATACAGACTTAGTCCATAGAAAGATGTACTTTACTAATGGCAGTACTAGCCCCCCTACATTAGAGATAAATGGTGAGAGAATAGCTTGCTAGATCTCTGTGAAAAATGCCAATCACTTGTTTTAAAATTTTAAAAGTTTAATAGTAATAAAATGGTTATAAAAACAGTAGTACAAATTAGAGCAATAAGAATTTGGACAATCAGAGTTAGGACAATAAAGGACAATAAAAGCAAAGAATTACGAACATTCAGATGCTTTCCTCTTGAAAGCATGGCTCACTAACAAAGGATTAACCCTTAAAAGCAATAGCCTGTTGCATATTCATATATCTCATACATGATGCATACATTCCTTTCAAACTAGGGATTTCTCTGGTTATTGTCAACTTTCCTCCTTAATCCTGTTGGCGCCTCAAAGATGAGGAGATGGAATAAAGTTCATCTTTTCTAATAAGGAGGCCTCTTGGGGATTTTGGTGTCTTATTGCTGTTATCTCTGTGCAATTAATTTCTTGAGCTAGTTAGAAAAAGTATCTTACATCGTATAGTTTTTATTTTAATATTATGTTATAGCCTAAAACTATATTTAACACACTACTGAAAATGATTAATACAGTATAACTTTTTAACATAACACATATAACATTCATTTTAATATTTGTGAAAAGCCAATCATAAAATACACTTTTTTCACAATCTCATATCAAGTAGAAAATGTCAGATTCAACAACAAGAAACACACATTTAAAATGTGGTACTACAACATCATGAGTATGACATAGCTATGCTGATATAATCTTGTGGGAAGTTATGCCTCAATTATGTTGCAATGACTACTGGCAACATATATTAAACTATCAGGGACATATAAGGGGAGTTGCAAGTCTCATGCACAGTCTAGTGAGGATCAAAAATAACTACAGTCAATAGAGCTATTCATGTACAAAGGAAAAAATGGCCTGCAATACCTAGGCACAAAGATGAGAGAGAAGTTTTAGCCTCTGTTTCAATTTTGTCAGCCTGAAGGACTCCAAAAACTTCATCTAGAAACATTTTTTTAAAAGGTGGGAATTTGTTTTAGATTCTAATGTTGCCCTGACATTTATGCAGCACCAGGGCAGTGAATACATATTACATCTGCTATTTGACATTTTTGGGTTTACTATCTATTGTCCTTATTTTGCCACCAGCAAATATGTCAAATTGCATTAAAACTTGCGTTAAAACCAAAAAACCCAAAACCAACTAAAGCACTACAAATGGCTACATGTCAAGTACAGTGAATAAAAAAAGTACAAAGCATATTTTGCTGAGTAAGCCTGATAACAATCTAAAAAATGTATATGACTGACAGTCAATCACTTTATACTATAAAAGGCCAGTACCACTTTTGCACAGCAAGGATTTCTAGCATACCTCCCTAAGGCGTGTGAAGATCCATCCCTTGAGTGGGGATGCCCCTCAAGGTTACTCCTCGAAGCTGAGTGAAAGAGGTTTGCTCACAGTCATTAGTATGGGTGAGTAACATCAATCTCTACTTAATAATCATTATGCCAGCTTTGAATTTTTTTATTTAATAAGTAGTGCACTATACTAGTAGTTATAGCTATCCATACAGTGTAGTAAATAATTCTGATTAAGTTTTTTTTTTTTGTGTACTCATTATTATAATCAATTTAAATAATTTTTTTTAATTTATATAGATATATTTGGTTTGTCATCCTTAACATGTGGGAGAAAGTTGTATAAAGGTTCAATTATACCTATGCAATCCTTTAGACATAAACTGTTGACCAAGTCTGGGGCCAAGACTGTGGCTCCAACCACATCCAGACTCCTCTCTGAGAAGGAGTTTAAAAAGCAATGGGGTCCTTTCTGCACCCTGTGACTCAGCAGCAAGGCTTCTCTAATAAACTTTGTTTAAGGCTCCCATTATGCCCATTCCACCTTCCAGCTGAAATATGCTGTTCTATAACAAAAAGACATATGGACACTGTATTCAAGTAAATATAGAACTGAAAAAGCAACTCTAAACAGGACATCTCTCCCCTCCAATATACCAAAGCTATATTCTTGATAACTAGCTGAACTAAGCCTACTTTCCTTGGCATCCTTTCTTTTTTTTTTTTTTTTTTTTTACTGAAAGACCAATGTATGAACACTGTCTATAATAGCCTTCTAAAAGGCTGGCCTTGTATTTATTAGAAGACAAAACAGTAAGAAAAACAACACTGGTATACTAAATGAGGACAAGGAATATAAGCTAAGCATACCAGTGAACTACATCTAAAAAGGTCCAATAAACCTAGACCACAGAATCATAAGATTCATATTCTACAACTAGCCTCAGCCATTACTTGGTAAAACGGTTTGGCCTTAAAGCTCATAAACCTCTTAAAAAACCCCACAAAACCCCCCAAAAAACAAAAAGCAAATAAACCACCACAAACCTCCCCCAACCCCACCATAACAAAACTGTATCCCTCACCCCCTCAATGAACATAAGCTGCTTTTCTTCTTCCAAACTATTTTGCATTTCACCCATTAGACATACATAAGTATCCTTCTCAAAATGTATTAAAATACCAGATTTACTACTTTTGTACTGTTTTCTCCACAGTCTTGCATTAATACTTACTGGAGACTTAACTTTTCAGTGTAAATACACACAAATGCACTGACAAAAGAGAATCATTTGGTAACTGTCCTTAGAATTGGTGGTAGTCATTCACAAGTAGTAAGAAATAGTTTTTTTAAGGAAACAACTCTTTATTTTAAAACAACTGCTTCTTCTTGTTAGTTCTATGGAGCCACAGTCAAAATGGATGATTTGAACAACTACACAGGCATACAAACTCGAATTCTTATACAGCTAATCATCAAAAATCTTTTAATATCCTAAATTAAGAAATTGAGAAAAAGCTGAAACAAATGGAAAATATAAAATCTGTTTTGAACTAGCTGGACAGAAAAGCTACATGCAACACTAGAAATTACTGTGATTAAAAATGATAGGCAAGCAGATTTGTGGGCAAAAGTGGTGGGCTTTTTGGAGACCTTTTTTGACTCAAAAGGTAAACATGCACCTCAATTTTTATTAATTGCATATCATAATTGTAATACCTAAAAAATAAGCATTCTTTGCTATTTTAAGCATTTGTAAAAAAATATATTGCACCTCTGTTTCTGAAAGTATGACAGGCACAGGCTGCAGACATATGGATAGTCAATTTAGATTTTGAATGCAATGCAGTAGAATTTAAACCATTGTGACCAGAATATTTTAGAAAGCATGTTGATTGGGAGCCTGTGAGCCATGTTTAAAAACAGTAATCAAAATCCTCGCCATATAGATGCATTCTTATCACCTGACATAATGTAACACATAGTAAAGATAAGAATTAATGCTACATGTCTGATTTGCCCGACACCCACATTACCTCACCCTTAATAACATCCAGAGTTTGGGAAAAATCTTTGCCTTCCAGCCTTTCTACTTTACTTTCTTAGTGGCTATGACAGTCAGATCCACAGGGCATACCAAGATAAACCATAATTCTATAGCCCAATAAAGTCACAAAAAAGAAATGAGTAAGAGCCTGAATGAGAGATGCAGGACTCCAGGCAGCTCTTCAAAATGCAGTTTATTGCATCTAAGACGTTACAGCAGTCCAGGGTTGTGAGTGACAGAGCCTGTGCCTACAGATGTCAGCTCCAGCTGCAGGCAGGCCTGGAGACCCTTAGTATAGGTTACAAATGCATTATATACGAAGCGTAAGTCCTGACAGGGGAAGGTCAGGCAAACTGAAAATCAGGCAATAGTTTGGTTTTAAGTCCGGACAAGGGAGGTTAGGCAAACTCACAAGTCCCGAGAAGGATTCGGGCAAGTCTAAAAGCCCTGCAGGCAAACAAAGTCCTGACAAAGGAGGTCAGGCACACTGCCTCAGAGGCCAGGGTCTCAAGGATTTTTGTTTTGTTTGTTGAGTCTCGGCGAGAGAGGCCAAGATCTCAACAAAGTCCTGA
>NW_024513265.1:0-430 GCF_017590135.1 Pyrgilauda ruficollis | reverse complement strand
CCCAGAACCACTCCACACAATTATTCCTCAGAATTATCCCGCGCAATCACTCCCCGGAATTCCGGGGCCTGCAGCCGGCAGCTGCCCCATCCCCCACCACAAAATCGGCAAGGAAACGCCCAAACCGCCCCGAAATGGCGTTTTTTGTGTTTTATTTATTTTGGATGATTTTTGGGCAGGGGCGGGGCGGGTCTGGCGCGCACCTGGATCTCCTCGATGGTGTGCACGATGAACATGTCCTGCAGGTCCTCCATGGCGCTCTCCATCCAGTTGTTGAAGGGCGCCGCGCGCTTGGCGTACTCCAGGTGCAGCTCGTCGATCGTCTCCAGCTGCTTCTCCGTTTTCTGCGCCGCAAACGCCGGGGCTGGGATCCGGGGGGATCCAGGGGGGATCCCGGGGGATCCGGGGGGGATCCAAAAGGGATCCGGGG
>NW_024513264.1:0-430 GCF_017590135.1 Pyrgilauda ruficollis | reverse complement strand
CTGGCAAAGTTGCTGAGTGCAACATCTGGTGCACTACAAATGAACCACAAATTGTTCTGATGGAGAATGATTAAAGAGAGGGAAGACTGGAAGCACTGGCTTCACTTTTGAATGACCTCTGCCCCCAGGCCCTAACTCAAAACAGCTCTCTTTATTTCAGCATAATGAAATAACTGGTAATGTTCTCTAACTTACCCTCTCTCCTTTGGAGCCAATTGCACCCTGTTTCCCTGGTGTGCCCTGCAACAAAATAAAGGTAAACATAAAAGAACCATCCATAATAAGAGTAAATAATGGAACATATGCCTTTGTAATGATTCTTGCAACCCCACTAAAATTTATTTCCTTGACAACCTCACAGTTTCCTGAGAGCTGTCTTTTGCTCTCAGTTATCAACAATTAAAGGGAAAAAACAGCTAAAACCAAAAAA
>NW_024513263.1:0-430 GCF_017590135.1 Pyrgilauda ruficollis | reverse complement strand
TGATTTGGTTATAAAACCATCCAGAAGCAAATAAAAATCTTTCAAATATCTTCTATGGAAGCCATGTAGGCTGTAGTCTGCAAGGCACATTTTCCCTTCTTTGGCTATATTGTCATCTTAAGGAAGATGTCATGGTGTTCAAGTGCTCCTAAGAGTTGTGTTTGTTATAGAAGAGAATTTGAAAATTGTGCCTGGAATCAGTTACAAGGAAAGCACATCCATTGTCAGAGAATCCCTCTGGAGGTTTATCAGGTAGAATATCAGGTGGAATATAAGTAATCAAAATGACTTTCATTTTCAAATAGAAATATTATTTTTGACTGGATGAATAGTCTAGAAAGGCAGCACAGAGGAAAATCTAAAGGAATATCCTTAAAGTCAGTGTATCTGGGGACATCCCCACCCCTGCAGGTGTCCAAGGAAGGCCTGG
>NW_024513262.1:0-430 GCF_017590135.1 Pyrgilauda ruficollis | reverse complement strand
CTTCTTCTTCACCTCCTTCTTTTCCTTCCTCTCCTTCTTCTTCTCCACCTTCTTCTTCCTCTTCACCTTCCTCCCCTTCTCAATCTTCTTCTCCACCTTCTCCTTCTTCTCCGTGGGTTTGGGTGATATTTCGTAATTGGACAGAAAAATCCGCACTGTGGACCTCGAGTGATTAATTATTGGGTTAAAAGTGAAAATAATTAAGGCGTCATTCCTTAATTGGATTGTTCAGCCTTCAATGACAGAGGTAGAAAAAAGGAAAAGAAACATCAATCCCACCCGAACCTGAGGGGTTTTCAGGTCTGGAATTGTGGGATTCTGGGATTTCGAGGTCTGGGATTGTGGGATTCTGGGATTTCGAGGTCTGGAATTGTGGGATTCTTGGATTTTGAGGTCTGTGATAGTGGGATTCTGGAGTTTTGAGGTCTGG
>NW_024513261.1:0-430 GCF_017590135.1 Pyrgilauda ruficollis | reverse complement strand
AAAAAAAATACATTCTCAAAAAATATATATGACTTAGTCTGACTACAGTTATATCAAGAATAAAAATTAACAGGAATGTATTAAATATGCTTGCCCTGAAGGAAATCCTTATTGCTAGATTTTTTTCAAGAGGATTTTCTGTTTGTATTTGCTAAGAAGATGGTAAAAGTATGCAATCTTTTCCAAGAATTTCCTCTCTATACACTCAAGAGCCATATCGAAAATTGGCAAGTCTATGCTTTAATGCTTTGTTAAACCTGTATCAAAATCAGAACCTCTTTCATATGTGTAATACACTTCCCTTTGCCCTGAGGAGAAAAAAATTGAACAAGACTCTATGCATTTAGATTTTTGCTTGTTTTTAATTTTCAGTACTAATAATTGTCTACACTTCTCTGTTCATTTGTCCTTTATGAGCCTGACTTGACTG
>NW_024513260.1:0-430 GCF_017590135.1 Pyrgilauda ruficollis | reverse complement strand
TTGTGTGTAGATGGTTTGTTTGATTCACTTGGAGTTCATTGAGAGCTGGATCTGATTACCGATTTACTCTCTAGTAAATCTAGCCCCAAAAGATCAGAGGGAAGTCTGCACATTGCTGCTTTTAATAGAATAAAACAGAAAACTGCAGGGTTTGGGCTGTCTGTCAGCAGGGGGATGTGCATGTTCACAGGGTTTCCCACCCCAGGGGTGTTTGGTACTGGGCTCTGTTGTTGCTTTTATTGACTTGAGGGACACATCCCTGCTCCTTTAAAAAGAGCAAAACTGGGATCAGCTCTGTGGGTACAGGGGATGTTTGTGTAAGTCACTGTTTGCCCCCCTGATCACCATTTTAATATTGAATAGGTACAGCTGGTTTTCCAGGTAAGGGATGGTAACCTTCTCCCTGTGGGTGGGGATTAAAAAAACGGAA
>NW_024513259.1:0-430 GCF_017590135.1 Pyrgilauda ruficollis | reverse complement strand
CCATTGTTTTCCTGCTGCAATTCCCATCGTTTTTCCCCCAGAATTCCCATTTTTTTCCCCATTTTCCCCCCAGATCTCCCAGGTTCCCGAGTGGCGCCTGGTGTTCCTGGTGAAGAACTTCCCCTTGTTTTCCCTCTGGAATTCCCATTTCCCAGTTGCTCTTTTCCTGCTGCAATTCCCATCGTTCTCCCCCCACAATTCCCATTTTTCCCCCCCACAATTCCCATTTTTCCCCCCAGAATTCCCGTTTTTTTTCCCATTTCCCCCCAGATCTACCAGGTTCCCGAGTGGCGCCTGGTGTTCCTGGTGAAGAACTTCCCGGTGGGGCAGCGGGTGCTGGTGGATTCCTCCTTCGGGCAGCCGCCGGCCGAGCCGCGCAAGGACGAGCGGGGCGAGCGGGAAGTGCCGCACGTGCGGGAGCTGCTGCTGG
>NW_024513258.1:0-430 GCF_017590135.1 Pyrgilauda ruficollis | reverse complement strand
ATTCCCATATTCCCATCATTCCCACATGTCCCACGTCAATCCCTTAACCCCAAATCCCCTCTTCTTACCTAAAATCCCATTCCCACTTTTTCCCGGGAGCCTTTCCCAGCCCATTCCCGCTTGGAACAATTCCCAGTCAAACAACTCCCCACATTCCCACCGACATTCCCGCTTTTCCAGCCTCAATCCCCAGCTGGATAATCCTGGAGACCCCAAAGACGGGATCGGGATCCTGCCAGGATAAACTGGATCCTGGGAATCTCCCATGGAATCCACATCCCTGGGAATCACTTCCCAGCCTTCGTTTTCCTGGGATGTAACAACTCCACCCCTCCCAATATCCCGGTTTTCCCGGGAATCCTGGGATTCCAGCACTTCCTTCCCTCTGGAGCCATCCCAGCCTCATCCACGGCTCCTTCCTGGTGCTTCC
>NW_024513257.1:0-430 GCF_017590135.1 Pyrgilauda ruficollis | reverse complement strand
CTCTCTGTTCAAAGATTATGTGAATACTGCACTTGATGGTGAAAATGAGTTCCAAAATCTTTTTTTCTGTCACTGCCCATGAGTTTCCCATTGGTGCAAAGCAGCCATGTGTGTTTGCCAGAGGGACTTCTGGTCACTGTCCCCAGAACTCTGCTGACAGAGGCTGCAGGTACTGAACTGAGTTAATCAGCACATGAAGTTTTGCGTCCAAATTCTGCTCTGTCATGGATTTTCCCTTCAGCTAGAGAAGAGTTTGAGGCTCATAAGCTCTAAAAGCATATCCAGACAAAGAAATGGCCCAGCTCTGCCTCGTGACTTCCAACGGCGGCAGCTCCTGAGAGCTCTTGAATGTTGGAGTTGTTCTCTGCAGCTTCACTTCAGCCACACTCTGGTGTCACTCCACACAGGAGGGAGCAATTCCAGCTTCACC
>NW_024513256.1:0-430 GCF_017590135.1 Pyrgilauda ruficollis | reverse complement strand
ATTTTTATTTTCCTTAATCTCATTCTGTATCACAATGTGATTTTCCTTTATTTGATAATTGACATGGCCACGTCCTGCAGAGAGTCCAGCTCAGAAATTCAACATTTTTGTGGTTTCCTTGCTTTGTTTCAGCAAAGATTTGCTGGGTTTGTTGGGTTTTTTTTTATGTCTTTCAGCAGCACAATTATTAAACAAATTGAAGAGCTGTTTGGTGAGAGGAGGAGGTTTAAAAATGTTCTTTCAGCACCTTAAAATATAAAAACCCAGATCAGCATGTGGTGGGATTGTGTCCTGCTTCCAGCTGGATTCTCACTTCTCATTGATAAAGTGGGTGGAAGCTTCTGCTAAAATATTAATAATTAAACAAGCAACAAAAATGAAGGAGAAAGGATTTTAAAGGATTAAAAAAATATTTTTAAAGGATTTTAAA
>NW_024513255.1:4164-5529 GCF_017590135.1 Pyrgilauda ruficollis | reverse complement strand
AGTTACATTTCAGGTTGGTTTTGGGATTTTTTTGGGGGCAATTTTGGGTTTTTTGGACCATTTTTAACCCTTTGTGTTCCGGTTCAATTTGGGATCGTTTTGGGCAATTTTGGGGTTTTTTGGGCTGTTTTTAACCCTTTCTGTCCCAGTTGATTTGGGGATTTTTTGGGGTGTTTTTGGGGCACTTTTGGGGTTTTTTGGGAACCGTTTTTAACCCTTTCCGTCCCGATGGATTCGGGATATTTTTTTGGGGCGATTTTGGGGGTTTTTTGGGGGCCGTTTTTAACCCTTTCCTCCCCAGTTACATTTGAGATAATTTGGGGGTAATTTGGGGTCTTTTGAGCCATTTTTAACCCTTTGTGTCCCGGTTGAATTTGGGGTTGGTTTCAAGATATTTTTGGGGCGATTTTGGGGTTTTTGGGGCCGTTTTTAACCCTTTCCTCCCCAGTTACATTTGGGACAATTTTGGGTTAATTTTTGGGGGTTTTTTTTTAACCGTTTTTAACCCTTTCTGCCCCAATTAATTTTGGGATATTATTAGGGCATTTTTGGGGCAATTTTGGGGGTTTTTGGGGCCGTTTTTAACCCTTTCCTCCCCAGTTACATTTGGGACAATTTTGGGTTAATTTTTGGGGGTTTTTTTTTAACCGTTTTTAACCCTTTCTGTGCCAGACAAACTCGGTGTCGTTTTTGGGGTGTTTTGGGGGCAAAATTTTGGGGTTTTTGGGACCATTTTTAACCCTTTGTGTCCCGGTGAAATTTGGGATGATTTTGGGGTAATTTTGGGTTTTTTTGGGGGGCCGTTTTTAACCCTTTCTGTCCCAGCTAAGTTCGGTGCTGTTTTCGGGGTGTTTTTGGGGTGTTTTTGGGCCGTTTTTAACCCTTTCCTCCCCAGCTGGACTCCGAGGTCCAGGCCCTGCTGCGTCGCTGCGACGGCGACGGGGGAGGGGCCGGGGGTGGGGGAGGGGCGGCCCCGCCCCCCGGGGACCCCCCCGGGGACCCCCCCAAAGCCACCCTGTGCCAGCTGGAGGCCGACGCCGCCTGGGGGGGGCTGCGGGGTCACCCCCCCGAGGGGCCCTGGCTGGGGCTGCCCCCCCTGAGGCTGCTGAGCCTGGACATCGAGTGCGCCGGCAGGAAGGGTGACCGCGGGCACCGGCTGGGGGGGGCTGCGGGGTCACCCCCCCGAGGGGCCCTGGCTGGGGCTGCCCCCCCTGAGGCTGCTGAGCCTGGACATCGAGTGCGCCGGCAGGAAGGGTGACCGCGGGCACCGGCGCGGGCTGGGAGGGGTTAATGGGGGGTTAAAGGGTGACCGCGGGCACCGGGGCGGGCTGGGAGGGGTTAATGGGGGTTAAAGGGTGACCGCGG
>NW_024513255.1:0-2614 GCF_017590135.1 Pyrgilauda ruficollis | reverse complement strand
TAACAAATGGGGGGGGGTTAAACACACACCTGGGGGGGGTTACACACACACCTGGGGGGGCACCTGAGCGCCCGCCGTGAGTAACAAAGGGTTAAACACACCTGAGATACACCTGGGGGGGGTTACACACACCTGGGGGGGCACCTGAGCGCCCGCCGTGAGTAACAAAGGGTTAAACACACCTGAGATACACCTGGGGGGGGTTACACACACCTGGGGGGGCACCTGAGCGCCCGCCGTGAGTACTGAAAGGGTTAAACACTCACCTGAAAGGGTTAAACACTCACCTGAAAGGGTTAAACACTCACCTGAAAGGGTTAAACACTCACCTGAAAGGGTTAAACACTCACCTGAAAGGGTTAAACACTCACCTGAAAGGGTTAAACACTCACCTGAAAGGGTTAAACACTCACCTGAAAGGGTTAAACACTCACCTGAAAGGGTTAAACACTCACCTGAAAGGGTTAAACACTCACCTGAAAGGGTTAAACACTCACCTGAAAGGGTTAAACACTCACCTGAAAGGGTTAAACACTCACCTGAAAGGGTTAAACACTCACCTGAAAGGGTTAAACACTCACCTGAAAGGGTTAAACACTCACCTGAAAGGGTTAAACACACCTGAAAGGGTTAAACACACCTGAAAGGGTTAAAGGGGATTTTTTGGGGGATTTTTTTGGGAATTTTGGGGGGGGAATTTGGGTTTTTGGGGGAGTTTTGTGTCTCGGTTTCGGGACGATTTGTCTGGGATTTTTGTGGAATTTTGGGGGGAATTTGGGTGGAATTTTTATGGAATTTTGGGTGGAATTTTTAGGATTTTGGGGCTCTCGGAGTCTCTGATTTTTGGGAAAATTTTGGAGAAATTTTGGGTGAATTTGGAGGAATTTTGGGTCTTTTTTTGTCTCATTTTTGTAGAATTTTGGTCGTTTTTCTGTGATTTTTGGGGAATTTTGGGTGGAATTTTTAGGATTTTGGGGCTCTCGGAGTCTCTGATTTTTGGGAAAATTTTGGAGAAATTTTGGGTGAATTTGGAGGAATTTTGGGTCTTTTTTTGTCTCATTTTTGTAGAATTTTGGTCGTTTTTCTGTGATTTTTGGGGAATTTTGGGTGGAATTTTTGGGATTTTGGGGCTCTCGGGGCTCTGATTTTTGGGAAAATTTTGGGGGAATTTTGGGTGGAATTTTTGGGATTTTGGGGCTCTCGGGGCTCTGATTTTTGGGAAAATTTTGGGGGAATTTTGGGTGGAATTTTTGGGATTTTGGGGCTCTCGGGGCTCTGATTTTTGGGAAAATTTTGGGGGAATTTTGGGTGGAATTTTTGGGATTTTGGGGCTCTCGGAGTCTCTGATTTTTGGGAAAAATTTGCAGAAATTTTGGGTGAATTTGGAGGAATTTTGGCTCTTTTTTTGTCTCATTTTTGGTCGTTTTTCTGTGATTTTTCTGGAATTTCGGGTTTTTTGCTGGGAATTTTTTTGGGAACTCTCTGGGAATTTTGGGATTTGATAATTTTGGGATTTTTGGGTGGAATTTGGGAGATTTTGGGTCCGGAATTGGCACAGGAGCTGCTGTGGGAGCCCGATTTTGGAGAATTTTGGGGGAATTTTTGTGAAATTTTCATGGAATTTTGGGTGGAATTTTTGGGATTTTGGAGCTCTTTGGGTCTCAAATTTTTGGGAAAATTTTGGGTGAATTTTGGGTGAAATTGGAGGAATTTTATGTGGTGTTTTTTTTTTGATTTTGGGTGATTTTTCTCAGATTTTTGTGGAATTTCGGAGTTTTTTTCCTGGGAATTTTTCTGGGAATTCTCTGGGAATTTTGGTCTTTGACAATTTTGGGATTTTGGGTGAATTTTGGGTGAAATTGGATTAATTTTGTGCGGTTTTTTTATCCGATTTTTTTGGATTTTGGGTGATTTTTATTCATTTTTAGTGGAATTTCGGAGTTTTTTCCTGGGAATTTTTCTGGGAATCTCTCGGCACTTTCGGGCTTTGACAATTTTGGGATTTTTTTGGGTGAATTTTGGGCGAAATTGGAGGAATTTTGTGCGGTTTTTTTATCCGATTTTTTTGGATTTTGGGTGATTTTTCTCAGATTTTTGTGGAATTTCGGAGTTTTTTCCTGGGAATTTTTCTGGGAATTCTCTGGGAATTTTGGTCTTTGATAATTTTGGGATTTTTTGGGTGAATTTTGGGTGAAATTGGAGGAATTTTGTGCGGTTTTTTTATCCGATTTTTTTGGATTTTGGGTGATTTTTATTCATTTTTAGCGGAATTTCGGAGTTTTTTCCTGGGAATTTTTCTGGGAATTCTTTGGGAATTTTGGTTTTTGACAATTTTGGGATTTTGGGTGGATTTTTGGGTGGAATTTGGCTGATTTTGGGCTGGAATTGCAGCGGAGCTGGCAGAACCCGGCCGGGAGCTGCTGCGGGAGCTGCTGCGCGAGCACCGGCGGCTGCAGGAGCTGACGCACAGCCTGCACGAGAAACACCAGAGGGAGGCCCTGGAGGTACCTGGGACACACCTGAGTGTCACCTGTCACACGTCTGTGTCACCTGTCACACCTCTGTCCCATCTGTGTGTGACCTGTGTGCTCACCTGTGTCACCTGTGTCACCTG
>NW_024513254.1:0-430 GCF_017590135.1 Pyrgilauda ruficollis | reverse complement strand
AGCCTTCTCTTTTCCAGGCTGAACAGCTCAATTATCTCAGCCTTTCATTCCTTCTAGACAGTGTCCTCTCCCTGAGGTCTTAAAGAATGGTTTAACATCCTGAAGCTGAGATTTATATCTGCTTTTCCAACTGGTTGTTTTCTAAAGAATGTGCTACAATGCACAGAAATGTGATCATAGTAAAGCCTGTGTGCCTACAGAGATGTCATAAGTGGCTTCTCATGCCTGCATTTCAAAAGGCAGCACTTCCAAAGATAAAGGAGGAATCTGAAATAGTTGAGGTGGTAGAAATTTTCTCACAAATTACTTTCCAAAGAAAAATATATTTCTTCCCAAGTCTGCAAAATGCCCATCACTAAAAATGTCAGCTTAGTGCAAATTAATGTGGAAAAGAATATTGGAAGTTTTCTCTGGTGTATCCCTGAAGGCA
>NW_024513253.1:0-430 GCF_017590135.1 Pyrgilauda ruficollis | reverse complement strand
CCAATTTTCAGACATTTCAGCAATACCGGCCAAACAAAGCTCAAGGAAAGGCCACCAGTCTTCATCAAGGATCCAGAGACAGGACAAATTTCAGGACCCCATCCTCTTGTGACTTGGGGGAGGGGGTTTGCATGCATTTCTACAAATGCAGGTCTTCAATGGGTCCCTGCAAAGAATGTCAAGCCACAGGTACAGCCGATCCAAGAGCAGCAGACGACACCAGAAGAAGAATGCACAAACAACTGAGGGACAGCTGGAAGCAAAGACTGTTTTCTAAATTTGCACTAGTTAAAATTGCTTAAAAAAGTTTTGCACTGAGAAAGTTCTGTAAGTTATTGTTGTTGTGTCAAAGGGGTATTAACCTACCTCTACAAAATCCTTTAAAATTCAATATGTTCAAATAATATATAGCCAGAAATTTGAGGCTTGC
>NW_024513252.1:0-430 GCF_017590135.1 Pyrgilauda ruficollis | reverse complement strand
AGGGCAAGGAAAGCTGGATGCAGGGCACAGAGGGCGTGGGCAGGGAGGGCACTGCAGGGCTTGGGCTGACATTAGTGAGCAGCAGCAACTGCTCGGGGGGCAGGAGGAGAGCACAGAGCAGTGCTGCTGCCTCTGTGGGCTCCCCAGCCAGCAAGGCTGGCAGCAGGTTTAGGCTCAGACCCATCCTCCACCTCTGCCCACCCAGGAGCTGGCAGGGACGGGGCTCCCACCTGCAGTTCCACTTCTCCGGAGGCTCGGCCGTGAAGTACTGCAGGTCCCGGGGGAAATGGTACTGGTAGCGCCGGGACACCACCCTGGCGTTGGCCTTCACGGACCACAGGAGGCCGAAGATGAGCAGGATGCCGCCGATGCCGCAGCAGAAGAAGCTGACGGAGCGGAGCAGGGCGCTGGAGGAGGAGGAGGAGGAGGA
>NW_024513251.1:0-430 GCF_017590135.1 Pyrgilauda ruficollis | reverse complement strand
CCAGTGTGCACAAGGTCAGAACTTCCCAGGATTCAGCTGTAGTTTTCTTGGCCAGAAGTGTGGTACGCAGGAAATAAACAGTCACAGTGACTAAGAAATAATTTTGTCTGGAAGATAAAGAATCCAGGAGTATCTTGCACTCATCATAAATTCTTTATTAGTCCAATAAGCCAGTAAAGCTCGTTTGGGAGCCTTTTGTGAGCTGATGACATCTTTACTACATGAGGTAGCAAACTAATATATGAGTTTCTGTATTAATTTGTGGGCAGCTGAAATGTCTTTCAAAAACTAATGCACCAGGAAAGCAAAATAAGCATCTGTGTAGACAGGGATAAAGCATAGAAGAGCCAAGATCCAAGCCTGTATAGTAAATATGGCTAGGCCCTGGATGAAATCCTGGAGATGAGCACTGCTAACTCAATAATTGTCC
>NW_024513250.1:0-430 GCF_017590135.1 Pyrgilauda ruficollis | reverse complement strand
AATGCCAGATCCGCCCCGTCCACACACTCTGCTCCGGGGACGCAGTTCTTATAGGGTTTAATTTGCCCGCGGCCAGTAGTCCTTTGTTTCTTTCAAAGTCCTTCTTATTCAATTTGGTTTCTTTTCTCTGTCTCCAGCTGCACAAAAACCCCGTCCAAGAGCAGAATCGTCATCTTCCGTGTTCCCCTAACCCGGCATTCAGGTCCGAGGTGCCAATGGCCCTCAGACAGACATCATCCTGATTTCCCGGACTTGGGTATTCAGGGTCCGGGTGTCAATGGTCCCAAGATAGGCATCTCATCTGGTGCCATCCCTGGGGCATAGGGTCGATGGCCACTTCCCCTCTTTGCAGCTGCAGCTCTCTTCTCATGTAAGTGTCTATCTGCTGAGGTTTCATAGTGTCTCTCCAGGCTGGATTTTCTAACCTGAA
>NW_024513249.1:0-430 GCF_017590135.1 Pyrgilauda ruficollis | reverse complement strand
AGTTTGCCTTTTCAGGGATGAAGCTGGAAATGGGCTGGCATCGCCATCTGCTGCAAGTTCCCAGAATTAACCGAGCAGCTCCAGCAGGGAAATACCTGCCTGGGATTGAAAAACTGACCAGAGCAAGGGTGGTGTTGCTGGTCCCACACCAGCACTGCTGCACTGAACGGCTCAAGGAGAGATGACCTTCATCCTCAGCATTTTCAGCCTGATTCTCCCCTCAGCAATATTTGGGGCATCAAAGAGCAAGCTGATGAATGCTGGGACAGAGGAAAGAAAGAAAAGCAATGGGCAGTAGAGGCTGGACCCCTGTTTTTCATAGGGAGCATCTGAGTCTATGGAGTTGCTAAAAGTTTTCTAACTTATCTTTAAAATAATTTATCTTTTCTATTTAAGATGGAGAGCTGAGATCACACCAGAAAAAAAAAAA
>NW_024513248.1:0-430 GCF_017590135.1 Pyrgilauda ruficollis | reverse complement strand
CTGGGTGTCTCGGGGGTCCCGGGGGTCTCCGTGCTGACCCCCGCCGTGCCCGCAGCCGCCTTTGACCGCCGCTACCGCTCGGCGCTGGGGCGGCTCGGGGGGGCGCTGGGCCGGGACGAGCTGCGGCGGCGGCGGGCGCAGCCCCCCAGCGCCAAAGCCTCCGACTGCCGCCGCACCTTCGGGGCGCCCCCCGAGTGCTGACCCCCACCCCGGGCCGGCACCGCCGCTGGGGACCCCCGGGAGCCCCCCCAAAATGAGCCAGGATGGGAGAAGAGCCCCCCGGTATCGGATGGGAGCGAGCCCCGAAGGGTGACGGGGACCCCCGGGCTGGTGGGGGAGGGACCCCAGGACCCCCCTCAAATGCTCCAGGGTGGGGAAGGGACCCCAAGGGACCCCCAGCCCACCCTCAAATGCCCCAGGGTGGGGAAAG
>NW_024513247.1:0-430 GCF_017590135.1 Pyrgilauda ruficollis | reverse complement strand
TTTTTTTTTTTTTGTCTTTCCTGCTGCTGTACTGGCTTTCACCTCTCCTTCTGCTTTTTTAGCCTCAGGAATCTTTTTGTAAGACATGTTATACTTCTGTGGAGGACTTTTCTTTTTTCCTAGTTAAAATTTAAAAGGAATATAAATTATTTATAAACTGGTGACATAAAATGAGCAGTATAGCCATACATACCATTGTTTTTTAAAGACAAGGTTTTAAAGCAGACTGCTTATTAAAGCTGTTCACAAACTGTAGAGGTTATAGTGTTTCCTCTGAACTTAAGGTGTTTTGAGCCTCAGACTTTAAAATATATATTTTAAAAATTGTGGTTATTAGCTGGCTACTGAAAGTGTCCCAAAATACTTGTCATTTTGATTTGAACTGCTAAAAATGCATTGAACTGTCTGGGGTTTTTTCAGATTTATTGTG
>NW_024513246.1:0-430 GCF_017590135.1 Pyrgilauda ruficollis | reverse complement strand
ATTCCTTTCCATTTTCTTGGCACTTTGTTTATTTTTGAGGAATTTTAATTAGGTTAAACACTACTTCTGAGTTTCAGGGCACTGAATTGATGAGCTGCAGTGGGAGGGGATGGGCCACAATTAACACATCACTGTGGGCCTTGCTGAGGTTAAACTGATGAACCACTGTGGAGCTGGGTTACTTGGAATGCACAGCCCCAGGGTTATGCAACACTGAACTAATACAGAGCTGTGACACCCACTGGCAGTGACCTGCTCCCAGTTCTGGTCTTGGATACCCCTGAATCCGTGGAATTTGTTCTGAAATTTGTTGGTGACCTACTCTGGAGCTGCAGGGATTTCTGGGCTCCTCACTCAAAGACACACATTGAGCGTGTCCAGGGACAGGAACAGAGCTGGGAAGGGGGCTGGAGCCCCAGGAGGGGCTGAG
>NW_024513245.1:0-430 GCF_017590135.1 Pyrgilauda ruficollis | reverse complement strand
AACATTCTGCTGTTATCAACAACTCTAGAAGCAGGATCAGCATTGTACTTGAATATAATGTACAAACCTCTCAAAGTTTATGGTTAATGAAAAATTGCTGAAGAAAACATTTCTTGGGCTGATTTGGAATTTCAGTTTCAATATACTGGGAAAAGAGTTCTAAGACCTGAAAACAAAAAGTTGTTGAAGAACTGTTGTGGATATATGACAAGGTTAGAAATAAAGCTTACTCTCTCCTCTTGTACTTTCTTGTTGGCTCAGGTCACAAATACAGATCAGTGTTTTGTGGCAGGTTTAGCAAAGGAGACTCAGGTAGTATGATGTCTTACTTTTTCCTCACCCTTTATGTAGTAAAAATATAAAAATATAGAGAAACCAAAATATTTCGAACCAAGCTGCAAAGCAAACACATATTGTGAAAAACAGTGGG
>NW_024513244.1:4091-5449 GCF_017590135.1 Pyrgilauda ruficollis | reverse complement strand
GGCAGAAGAGAGGGGGCTTCTAAGGCCCGAGTCATAATGACTTGGCATTTCCTAGCTCAGGCTTCTGACCTCCAAAGAGGCCTTGCAGGCCCTGTGCCTGCTACAGTTCCCTCTCTTAACAGAGAGGCTCCACTCAAAAGATATCATTGGCTTTTTATGCAATTATCCATCACTATATGGATGATATCCTAGTCTGTGCATCAGAAAAAGCTTACTTAGACAAAGCAGTTAAAAAGACTATTGAAACCATAGAAAAGGCAGGATTTGAGATCCGTGAGGACAAAATACAGTACACCAACCCATGGACTTACCTTGGATTCCAGATCTGGGAAAGGACCATCATACCCCAGCAGCTCTCTATCCGAGACGACCCAAAAACCCTGATAGATTTATACAGTCTGTGTGGATCCATCAACTGGGTACGTCCACTGCTAGGAATTACAACAGAGGACCTGGCTCCCCTGTTCAACCTTCTTCGTAGCAATGAGGATCCGGACTCTCCACGCACTGTCACAACAGAAGCCCGAGATGCCATCACCAAGGTCCAGGAAGCCCTGTCTTCACGCAAAGCCCATTGCTTTGAGCCCAGCTTGCCTTTCCAGTTTGTCATTCTGGGAAAAGCACCTCGGTTCTATGGACTGATTTTCCAACGGGACACTCAGCTTCGAGACCCTTTACTAATACTGGAATGGATCTGTACAAATAACCAACCTACAAAGACAATTACCACCTTCCAAGAAAATATGGCACATTTAATAAAAAAGGCCAGAAGTCGCCTCCGCTCCCTTGCAGGGTGTGGTTTCACATGCATATATTTGCCAATGACCACTGGGGACCTGGAGCATTTGCTCCAGACCAATGAAAATCTCCAGTATGCCTTAGATAGTTATACAGGCCAAATTTCAGTACATATCCCAAAACATAAGCTTTTTAATCGTGATGTAACCTTTCATCTGACCCCAAAATTAGTCCAAAGTAGAACACCTCTCAAAGCTCTAACCATCTTTACAGATGGCTCAGGGTCATCCCACAAGTCTGTAATGACATGGAAAGACCCTAAGACCCAAGAATGGGAATCTGACATAGAAATAGTGGAGGGATCTCCACAGATTGCAGAGTTAGCAGCTGTTGTCAGAGCCTTTGAGAAATTTAAAGACGAACCTTTTAATCTGGTCACAGATTCAGCTTATGTTGCTGGTATAGCTATGAGAGCAGAACATGCTCTTCTCAAAGATGTTTCCAACCCAAAATTATACCAAGTGATTTCTATATTGACACGCTTAATTTCCCACAGAAAGCAACCTTACCATATAATGCATGTGAGGTCACACACTGACCTCCCAGGTTTCATTACAGAA
>NW_024513244.1:0-4025 GCF_017590135.1 Pyrgilauda ruficollis | reverse complement strand
CATCAAAATGTGCCTGCCCTTATCAGAATGTTCAAGCTTTCAAAAGATCAAGCAAAAGCTATTGTTGCTACATGCCCGAACTGTCAAAACTACCAGATACCATCTATGGGGATGGGAGTCAATCCCCGAGGTTTGAACAGCTGCCAGGTGTGGCAGACAGATGTGGCCCACTTCACACCTTTTGGAAGGTCAAAATACGTGCATGTATCGGTCGATACATTTTCAGGAGCAATATTTGCATCAACACATCCAAGAGAAACTGCGCAGCACACCATTAAACATTTCCTCCTTGCCTTTGCTACCCTGGGAGTACCAAAGGAGATCAAAACAGACAATGGACCTGCCTATACCTCTCGTAAGTTAAAAGAGTTCTTCAGTGAGTGGGGAATAGAATACAAGACAGGCATACCTGCAAACCCCACAGGACAATCCATCATAGAAAGGACATATCAAACCCTCAAAAGAGTCCTCAATCAGCAACGAAGAGAAACAAAAATCATATCTCCAGTTGAAAGACTTTGCAAGGCTCTCTATGTCATCAACTTCCTGAACTGTACAGGATCAGAGTCTGATCCACCAATACTTTGCCACTTTACAAATACCACCCAAGCCAAGCTCACTGAGAAACCACCTGTGCTAGTAAAGGACCCAGACACACATCAAATTTCCGGACCTTTCCAATTGATTACCTGGGGAAGAGGGTAAACGTGTGTTCTACTACTGTCTGGCCCAAGATGGTACCCAGGAAAAAACATAAAACCATACCTAGGCCCTGCAAATACCACTTCCACAAGCAGTGACAAGAACCCTCCTGTGTCAAACACAAGACCTCCTCAAAACCAAACCTGTTATGCCTGGAGACGAAGACGTCGCCAAATGTCCACATGCAGAGGAAACGACCGTTCCACCACGCGACAGCAGACAAATCAGAAAGCTGAACAACATACTGCGGCATCAAGCCCTAGGCCAGACACAGCCTGAAAACAAAACTGTTCTCTGAAATAAATGTTATTATCCCTTTTTACCCTAAAAAAAACATTTTATAAAAAAAAAAAAAAAAAAAAAAAAAAAAAAAAAAAGAGGGGGTAGAAGGAACAGAGGAAAGAAACAAGGGAGAAAACCCTAACCCGCCCCTCCCACCATAAAGATAATGAATTTTGCTAATATTCCCTATCAGAAGCCCCATCCCTTTCCAAAGATGAAAAATATCTCCATTGGTGCTGTCCTCACTGCTGCCTGGATCTTCTTCACCATACCCTATGCCATAGGCTGGATTACCCTACAGCCTAGCCATAATGTCTGGGTAACCTTAGCAAAGACATTATAACAGGGTAACATGTGCTTATCCATGGGAAGTATTGATAACCCACTTTCCACATGTCTGGTAGGAATTCCCTTCGTAGCCAATGACTGGCCCGTCTATAACTCAGAGCTCCTCCGCACCACAGGTAAGAGACCCAACCTGGTAGATACTTGGGACGAGTGGACAAAAATATTGCCCAATGCTCTTGAGGAACCCCAAGAATTGGATCTGTTGGGGTCCTCCAAGGAAACCTACTGTGTCAAATTTTACTTTAGACGGCCAAAAAATAATTGGCCAGAAACTGACCAGACCAAAAACACACACCAAAAAGACATATCGTCCATTAACAAAGCCTATAAGCCTCCTGATTGGTGTAATTACACTGCTCGTGTGATCTCTGTGTCCTCTCTCGACCCCAAAGTACTACCCAAGGGAATGTTTCTCATCTGTGGTGACCGAGTATGGGCTGGGATCCCCTCACAACTCCAGGGAGGTCCTTGTACCCTTGGAAAACTTTCTATTCTCACTCCAAATATCACCTTGTTACACAACTGGAAAAAAATAAAGTGAATTAAAATGCCACAAAAGATCCTACACATAATTTGATGAAAATTGTGATCCCAAATAATACGATTGGAACAAACCAAAAAAGATTGCTGTCTCCCTATTCCTACCATGGGTAGCTGCAGCTAAGGCCCTTGGTGAAATAAATCACCTCGGGTGCTGGCTCAGTCAGCAAGCCAACGCTACATCTGCTGCCCTGTGTGATCTCTTAAAGGAGGAAGAAACCACAAGACATGCATCACTCCAAAATCAAGCAGCGATTGACTTCCTGCTGCTTGCCCACGGACACGGCTGCCAAGACTTCAAAGGGATGTGCTGCTTCAATCTCTCTTCACGCTCGGAATCAATCCATCCACGCCAACATCCAGAAACTGAAGGAACTTGTGAAGGACTTAAAAGTAGAAAACAACCCAGAGTGGGTCAATGACCTTTTCGGTCAATGGGGATTAACAGGATGGGTTGCATCTTTGGTTAAGGGAATGTTGTGGATTTTCCTTGTAATTGTCATTGTATTAGCTATGTTCTCATGCCTTGTTCATTGTTTTAAAAGAACCATAGGGAACGCCTTTTTTCTAAATACAGAAAGTGGAGTTGTAGCAGGCACAGGGCCTGCAAGGCCTCTTTGGAGGTCAGAAGCCTAAGCTAGGAAATGCCAAGTCATGATGACTGGGCCTTAGAAGCCCCTCTCTTCCGCCTTCGGACCCTTGCTTATCTCTCTGTAAGCCTATAGGTCACTTTCCTTTGACCCTTACTGTTGGACAATTCCCAAAACCTCTGTAAGGTATATAAACCCCTACTTCTGCCCAGTTCACTAGAAGAGCTGTCACTGAGAACCTTCGTAGAAGACCCCAATAAAGAATTCTTCGGAACCTCACACAGCGCTTCTCCTCTCTGTCCTGGTGTCTGCTGGGGCACCTAGCAAGCTAAAGAGTTGAAATCACAAAGAGCTGATATCACTTGAGCTTGCTAAGGTTGCCTGAGGCTAGCAGCTGCTTGGGAGCTCGGACATGCTGTGCTGAGCACCACTGAGCTATCCTGGCCAAGGCAGCCCACCGGGTATAGCCCGGATGGTAGCTGCCAATATCCAGCTACCTTTATTTATTGTCTCAGATATTTTACCTCTGGTTCTTCAAATTACAGTTTCTCTTTTGATACCTTTAATCCTTTTTCCCCCAGAAAATTCAAAAGTTTTATAGTAGCTTTTAACTTCGGTTTCTTCAAAAAAATAGTTGTTATTTGGCTTCTTTACTAGGAGAATAGGGGTATTATGAGAAGACATATAAAGTTCTAATGTCTCATCTTTTATAAATTCTTTTATTACTAGCTTCAAATTTTTCCATCCTTCTAAAGCTATGGGATACTGACATACACATATGTGACAATCTTCTCTCTCACTTGTAACCCTTATGGGTCAATATTTAATCCTCCCCTATTTCCTTCCCAGCCCAAACTTCCTTTTTTATTTTTTTCTTCATCCTTTTGGCCTAATTTAAAAACTCTACCTGTCATTTTCCCATCTTCTGGTATAACTCCTATTCTTAATTGCACTTGTAAGTCTCTTCCCAATAAGTTGCTACCTGCCCCTGGGACTAATAAAACATCCCCCATCCAAATTTTAGTTTCCCCCTCAATTGACACATCTTTAATGACAGGAACTGTGGAACTCTTTCCTTTTGTTTGTGTTACTTTTACAGTGCCTTTGCTTACACTATAATGTTTTTTGAATATTTCACAGGTGTTGTGGTGTGTTTTTTGTTTTATTAGTATGTTTACTGCTTGATTTGTAATTTTGTAGTTTCCTTATGCTGTTCTTTTTGTCCCTGCCCTTTTCCCAGAACTTTCGTCACTTATCCTTTCATTAGATGCCAGTTTCTCCCTGAGCCTCCTCCCCTCGAGAATTTTCCTTGTCAGTTTTGTATTTCTTCATACTTTATTAGTTTACTGAAACTGTTTTCCTCCCTTGAAATTCTTTATTGGTTTATACATTGTATTCCCCGCCTTGTTTTTCACTCCCAATTTTCCTGATTTGTTAAATATTGTACCCTCCCCTGAGACCTGCCCCCATATATAAGTCACTGTCTGCTCTCAGTTTGGGGTCCTGGGATGATGAAGAGGGGAAGTTTTACCATCCAATAAAGTTACCCCGGGACCCATGTGC
>NW_024513243.1:0-430 GCF_017590135.1 Pyrgilauda ruficollis | reverse complement strand
AAAAGATGAATAGCTGAATTATTCCTGCCTTTTCCAACCAAGTAACAGATACTTTCAGAAGAGATGGGAACACACAAGAGGTACCATTTCACAGGTTTAGTAAGTTTGATATTATACATGCTTCACAGTGGTGACAGATTTATCCTTGCTTTATTGTGCATATCAACTTCGTAAGAAGCCCTTTTGCCTCAGAAAACAGTGGTGAATGATGTTTGTAATCTCTCTGTACAATTACTGGAGAAAGAAGGAGGTGTCCAGGGCATTTTGACATATGGTGGATTTTCTTATTACCTATCCAATATGTAGAGAGCTTAAAAAGATACGAAGTTTAATTAAACTCACGAATTTGGAGAGGTGATTGAAATAGATGTCTCTCCACACATTTATATATACTCTGTGAGTAATCAAAGACCAGCTAAAATATGTACAC
>NW_024513242.1:0-430 GCF_017590135.1 Pyrgilauda ruficollis | reverse complement strand
ACCCCTAACCCAGCCTGGGGACAGCCCCGGGAACCCAAACACAGCCCCGGGACCCCAAACACAGCCGCTGCCGCGCGCTGTACAGCTGCATCAGCTGCTCGCTGCAGCGGGACAGGGACGGCTCAGGGACAGCCCCGGGACCCCTAACAGCCCAGGGACAGCCCAGGGACCCCTAACACAGCCCCGGGACCCCAAACACAGCCTGGGGACAGCCCAGGGACCCCTAACACAGCCTGGGGACAGCCCAGGGACCCCTAACACAGCCTGGGGACAGCCCAGGGACCCCTAACACAGCCCCGGGACCCCTAACCCAGCTTGGGAACAGCCCAGGGATCCCAAACACAGCCCAAGGACCCAAACTCAGCCTAGGGAGAGCCCTGGGACCCCTAACCCAGCCCCAGGACCCCACACACAGCCTGAGGAAAAGCCC
>NW_024513241.1:0-430 GCF_017590135.1 Pyrgilauda ruficollis | reverse complement strand
ACATGGGTCAGTGGTGGCCTTGGCAGCTGGACTTGGTGGTTTTGGGGCTTTTCCAGCCCAGATGATTCCAGGGATCTGTGAAATGCTGCTGCATGCACTCCCAGTGAGCCCAGCTTGCAAACCCCAGTAACCACCCCGGGTTTGTTTTATCTCATCTTCTCCTGAAGGCTCTGAGTCCTGCACGGCCTCCTGAGCAAACAGGTGAGCCTGAGCTGATCTCACAGCAGGTATTTTCCTTACGGGCAGGGCACCAGCCAAGCAAACACATCAGCTTTGCCTCTGCATGACAAATTCCATGGCCTGGGACCATTGGTTTGGATTAAAAAAACCCCACCAAAATGGTTGAGATGGCATTTGCAAGGTTGGAGCTGTTTGGGGTGAGGAAAGCAGGAGGAGAGGCAGGTTTGGGTCTCCTCGGAGCTGCTGGGGG
>NW_024513240.1:0-430 GCF_017590135.1 Pyrgilauda ruficollis | reverse complement strand
GGACAGGGGTGACAGTGCTGTGGGTGGTACCAGCTGGGTTAGTGCCCACACTAGTGCTGGTGATGGCCCCGGAGGTGACAGCAGGGACTGGGGTGGCACTGGGGCTGCTGGTGGCCAGGAGGGTGCTGAGCAGGGTGACAGCAGGGGAGGTGGCTCTGTCTGTGCTGGGGGCCTGCTGGGTGGAGCAGGGCGCTGCGCTGGTCACAGAGGGATGGGCAGTGGAGGTGGCAGTGGGGACAGGGGGGACAAGGGGACCCCCAGTGTGTGGGGGGGTGCCTGGGGGGGTTGGGGTCCTGGGGGGGACTGTGCTCGGCTGAGGGGTCGAGTGGCTGCTAATGGCAGTGGTGGTGGGGACAGTGACAATGGCCGAGGGGTGAGGAGGGCTGGGGACAGTGGTCATGGAGGTGGCACTGGCCGAGGTGCTGGGGAC
>NW_024513239.1:0-430 GCF_017590135.1 Pyrgilauda ruficollis | reverse complement strand
GGCTACATAACAAAGTGAAGGTTCTTGGAATTGATGTGGGGAATAGATGGGTCAGTCAGCAACTGCTGAGGCTACAGCAGTGAGATTCTTGATGGAACTAGTTTGGAAACAAGCAGAAAAGAAAAAGGAATAGAGAATCAGATACTGAATGTATGAAGCAGAAACATTGTTCTAAAGTAAAGAATAACATCTGATGTTGTGTTTTACTATGGAGAGTTGTGGGCAATTAATTTAAAAATTAAAAATATGAGAAAGCAGGATAGGGAACTTAACATTTAATTAGTATGTTAAAATCATCAGTCTGGCTCTGACTAGCAAAGTGACTTTAATGAAGAACTCATTGACTCATAACTGGATTATCTTTGGATAATCTCAATATTATTTTTCTCTTTTTTTGTTGGTTTGGTTTTTGTTTGTTTGTTGTTGCAGG
>NW_024513238.1:0-430 GCF_017590135.1 Pyrgilauda ruficollis | reverse complement strand
ATATATATATATATATATATTTCTAGAACTAAAAGCAATCCAAGAATTCATCTAGCTATATAGAAAGCCCTATGCTGGCTACAAAGAAAGTGGAAAATTAAAACAAGAAAATACATAATCATCTGTATGTCTTCCACATTTCCTGGATGAAATTTCTGTGTCCTTTGCATCTAACATATTTTGGTATTGCAAGATTTTGAGAAGTTACAATTCTCCTAATAAATATTTGCAGTCATTTGGCACCTTGCCATCCATGACTCTTACACACATTTTTAATGCAACTGTATCTCTAAATCTAAAGGATAATTTCTTAAATTCTTAAGCCTACATTTCCATGTTTTGAAGAAGACCTTTGATTAGACTACTTTTTCTTCTTCTTTGCCAAAATAGACAAGAATTTGAATTAAAAATAAACATACAAAGCCACAAT
>NW_024513237.1:0-431 GCF_017590135.1 Pyrgilauda ruficollis | reverse complement strand
ATTGCCCTTCCTTCTGATTGGAAAAATCACCTGTGAATTGACACAAAACAACAAACCAGCTGTCAAACTGGAGCTCACCACAGCCTAACTCACCTGAAATGCTTCTGATGGTCCTGAAAGAGCTGCAAAACATAATGTAGGTGATGGCTTCAGAGGATATAATGCATATGATCATTGCATCACTCTCTGTTGCAGTTATACTAAATTATTATATGGGGAAAAAGAGTATTTGGCTCGTGTTTTGCTGCACTAAATGCAGTTAAAGAGAAAATCGTGGCAGTCTGATACCACAAGGGCAGGAAGACCAACAGGTCACCTTGATTGCTGGCAGGATAAACAATTCAAGACAGAAACACAGCTGAGGAAGGGATACGTTGGGAATTCTGCATTTAGGTGCTTCAAGTGCTGGAAGGAATAGTAATTTATTTATT
>NW_024513236.1:0-431 GCF_017590135.1 Pyrgilauda ruficollis | reverse complement strand
CATTGATTCCCGAGCCCTTTGGGGTGTCCCTGTGGGGAAAATCCCAGGATTTGGGGCCGGAATTCCGGGAATTCCCACAGAAAGTGGGAGACGACCCCAAAAATTCACCTGACAAAGTGGGAGAAGACCCCAAAACCCAACGTGGGATTTTTGGCCGTCGCTCCAGGGAATCCCCATTGATTCCCGAGCCCTTTGGGGTGCCCCGGTGGGGACATTCCCGGGATTTGGGGCGGGAATTCCGGGAATTGCGATGGGAATTACCGGACAGGTAGGCCTGGTCGCCCTTGGCCAGCACGTCGCGGGCGATCTTGCTGCGCGTGGCGCCGGCGCTGACGTAGCCGTCGAAGCGGCGCAGGGGGTCCCGCTGGTCGATGCGGCCCACCAGCACTCCCGGCTCCCCTGGAGCGGGAAGGGATCACGGGATGCAGGGG
>NW_024513235.1:0-431 GCF_017590135.1 Pyrgilauda ruficollis | reverse complement strand
GGGGGGGATCTGTGCCCCCAGCAGGTCGTAGGCGAAGATGTTCCAGAAGACGGCGAAGAGCAGGAAGGTGCCGTAGGACAGCAGCAGCACCCACCAGCCGCACTGGTCCTGCAGGCTCTCCTCGTAGCTGCGCAGGATGGTCAGCCCCATGCTGATGCCCACGATGGCCCCCGCCAGGTGCGCCATGAAGCTGGGCTGCGGGCCCGAGGCCGGCAGCGGCGGCGAGAAGCGGAGCCAGACGGCGCGACCGACCTCGGAGCTCACTGCGGGACAGCGGGAGGCGCTGAGCCCGCGGAGGGACCCGCACGGCCGGGGGGGGGACGGGTACTCACTGCACACCAGCGCCAGCACCATCCGCAGCAGCTTGTAGGGACAGCGCATCCCGGCCCAGTTCTGCGGGAAAGGGAGAGAGGGATGGATGGATGGATGGA
>NW_024513234.1:0-431 GCF_017590135.1 Pyrgilauda ruficollis | reverse complement strand
TTCCCAATTTTTCCCCCCAAAAATCCCGTTTTTCCCATTTTTCCCCAAAAATCCAATTTTTTCCATTCCCCCAAAATTTCCCTCCAGAAATCCAATTATTTCCCATGTTCTGTCCCAATTTTCCCCCAACTTTTTCCCAAAAAAATCTCATTTTTTCCCCATTTTTTCGCCAAAAATTCCATTTTCCCCCATTTTCCCCCATTTTTCACCATTTTTTCCCATTTTCCCCCAAACCCCCAATTTTTTCTTCTAAAATCCTTTTTTTCCTTAATTTTCAAAATTCAATTTTTTTCCATTTTCCCTCCAAAAATCCCCTTTTTTTTCCCAATTTTTTCCCATTTTTTCACCCAAAATTCCATTTTTCCCCATTTTCCCCAAAAATCCCATTTTTTCCTCTAAAATCCTTTTTTCCTTAATTTTCAAAATTCAAT
>NW_024513233.1:3728-5435 GCF_017590135.1 Pyrgilauda ruficollis | reverse complement strand
CCCAGCCCCGTTCCCCCCGTTCCCGAGATGGTCTCCAGCCCACCTCGCGTTCCCAGGGGGTCCCCCATTCCCAGGGGGTCCCCGTTCCCCCCATACCTGAGGGGGGGTCCCCAGCCCACCCCCCGTTCCCAAGGGGGTCCCCAGCCCCATTCCCCCCGTTCCCGGGGGTCCCCAGCCCAGCCCCCGTTCCCGAAGGGGTCCCCATCTCACTCCCCGTTCCCAGGGGGTCCCCCTTTCCCACCGTTCCCAGGGGTCCCCAGCCCAGCCCCCGTTCCCGGGGGTCCCCCAGCCCCGTACCTGAGGGGGGTCCCCGCCAGGCGCTGCGCGTGCCGCGCCGCCACCCCCGCGTTGTTGAAGAGGCAGAAGCCCCCGGCAGAGCCCGGGCGGGCGTGGTGCCCGGGGGGGCGCAGCACGGCCAGCGCCGAGCGCACCTGGGGGGCACCGGGGGGGTCGGCCAGGGGGCACCGGGACCCCCGAACCCCGCCGGGACCTCCAAACCCCAGAGAGACCCCACAGGCCCCACTGGGACCCCCAAACCTCGCTGAGACCACCCCTAACCCCCCTGAGACCCCCAAACCCCACAGAGCCCCCCAGATCCCACTGTAACTCCCAAATCCCAAACGTCATGAGACCCCCAAACCAGAGATCTTAAACCCA
This sequence comes from Pyrgilauda ruficollis, assembly GCF_017590135.1. Lineage (NCBI taxonomy): Eukaryota > Metazoa > Chordata > Aves > Passeriformes > Passeridae > Pyrgilauda > Pyrgilauda ruficollis. Next base: position 4,778 of record NW_024513233.1, on the reverse strand, counting down.
CGGAGATCCCCAAACCCCCCTGGTACCCCCACATCCCACTGTGAACCCCAAACCGCTCTGAGACACCCCTGACCCCACAGCAACGCCCCCAGCCCCATAGAGCTGCCCTGACCCCACAGAACCCCAAACCCCGGCGGGACCGGGGGAGCCCAGCAGGGCCCAGCCCCCCCCGTGCCCCCTCTTTGCCCACCTGCCCCCCAGCAGGGCTCAGCCCCCCAGCCCGTTCCCCCCTTGACCCCATGCTCCCACTTCACCCCCCGTACTCTTCTTCCTCCCCCGTGCCCACCTGCCCACCCAGCACGGCCTCTGTGCCCCCTTTGTCCCCTCCGTGCCCACCTGCCACCTGTGCCCACCTCTCCCTCCAGCACGACCCCCTTGGTGCGCCCTGTCCCCCCGTGCCCCTGTCGCACCTGTCCCTGCAGCACAGCCCCTGTCCCCCATGCCCCCCCCTGTCCCCCCTGTCCCCCTCTGTCCCCCCTGTCGCACCTGTCCCCGCAGCACGGCCCCCGCAGCCGCGGCCGCGCCCCCCGCGGCCAGGCGGGCGCAGCCGAAGGAGCGCGGGCACAGGTACACGCTGGGGTAGCGCTGCGACAGCGCCCGCAGCTCCCGCGGCGACAGCGACGGCACCCGCGACAGCGCCCGCACGTGAGCGCGCCTGGGGACACCGCGTCAGCACCGGGACCGCGCAGCCGGGAGAGACCCCCCAAAACAGCCGGGGGGAACCCCCAAAACAGCCGGGAGAAACACCCCGGAACAGCCGGGAGAAACCCCCCAAAACAGCCGGGGGGAACCCCCAAAACAGCCGGGAGAAACCCCCCAGAACAGCCCGGACAGCACGGGGACCCCACACAGCTGGGAGAAACCCCCCAAAACAGCTGGGGGGAACTCTCCAAACACAGGGGTCACCCCAAATACCCAAACCCGGGTCACCCCAAACCCCCAGAACACGCAGGACCCCCCATGACCTCCCATGTCCCCCCATGACACCCCCCAAGGTGACCCTCATGAACCCCCAGAACTCTCCATGATCCCCCCTGTCCCCCCCCCCAT
>NW_024513233.1:1164-2087 GCF_017590135.1 Pyrgilauda ruficollis | reverse complement strand
TTATGGGGTTTTTGGGGGGATTTTGGGGAAGTTGGGGTTTGGGGGTGGTTTTGGGTGTCTGGGGGATTTTGGGGGAGGTCTGTGGTGCTTTTGGGGTTGTTTTGGGATGTCTGGGGTGGTTTTGGGGTGTCTGAGGGGGTCCCTGAGAGAAACCAAGATGGCGGCAAGCCAAGATGTTATGGGGTTTTTGGGGGGATTTTGGGGAAGTTGGGGTTTGGGGGTGGTTTTGGGTGTCTGGGGGATTTTGGGGGAGGTCTGTGGTGCTTTTGGGGTTGTTTTGGGATGTCTGGGGTGGTTTTGGGGTGTCTGAGGGGGTCCCTGAGAGAAACCAAGATGGCGGCAAGCCAAGATGGCGGCCTAGCAACCAAAGCGACTCCTTAGCAACCGGGCCTAGCGCACCCCCCAAAGCCTGCGCTCAGGTTCGGGGGGTTCAAAGGGCTCCCCCTGGGATTTGGAGTGTCCCCCCGGGATTTTGGGGTCTCCCTGGGATTTTAGGGTCCCTTTGAGATTTCAGGGTGTCCCTGTGGGATTTTGGGGTGTGCCTTTGGAATTTCAGAGTCCCCCCGGGATTTTGGGGTGCTCCCGGGATTTTGGGGTGTCCCTTTGGGATTTCGGGGTGCCCCTTTGGGATTTCAGGGTGTCTCTGTGGGATTTCGAGTTGCCCCGGGATTTCGGGGTGCCCCCTGGGATTTTGGGTTGCCCCGGGATTTCGGGGTCCCCCCGGGATGTCGGGGTGTCCCCTGGGATTTCGGGGTGCCCTCACCGAAGCTCTGCAGGCAGCCCCAGAAGCGCTGCTGGACGCTCAGCGTGCGGGCAATGCTGGCCAGGCCGCTGGGTTGGGGGGACACACAGAGCTTTGGGGGTGCTGGGGGTACCCCCAAAGTGCCCCAGCACCCCGGGACCCCCCCCCGAGCTCTCCGCCC
>NW_024513233.1:0-1094 GCF_017590135.1 Pyrgilauda ruficollis | reverse complement strand
CCCATACATCCCCCCATACACCCCCATACATCCCCCATACATTCCCGTACCTGCAGCAGCAGCAGCAGCCGCCCCCTGGCCAGGGCTGACAGCAGGTGGGTGAGGAGAGAGAACCCGGCCGGGGACACCCCCAGGGCACCCTATAGGGACCACAGACCCTATAAAGACCCTATAGAGACCCCCAGGGCACCCTATAGGGACCACAGACCCCATAGAGACCCTATATGGACCCTATAGAGACGCCCAGAGCGCCCTATAGGGACCAGAGACCCTGTAGAGACCCTATAGAGAACCCCAAGGCACCCTGGAGGCACCAGAGACCCTACAAAGACCCTACAGAGCCACAAAGACCTCACAGATCGCCAGGGTGCCCTGGGGACATGGTGGGGGGGTTAGGGACCCTATAGAGACTCTATAGAGACCCCATAGAAACCCAGAGACCCTATAGAGACCCCATAGAGACCCCAAAGACCCCACAGAAACCCCATAGAGCCCCAGAGACCCCACAGAGACCCCAGAAACCCCCAGGAAGCCCTGGGGACACCAGGTGGAGTAGAGACCCTATAGAGACCCTATAGAGACCCTATAGAGACCCCACAGAAACCCCACAGAAACCCCATAGAAACTCAGAGACCCCACAGAGACCCCCCAGCCCCCCCCGTACCCCCAAATCCTCCAGCGAAGCCTCGACCAGGACGAGCTGGGGCTGGAACTGAGGAGACACCATGGGGTCAGGGGCACGGGACCCCAAAATCCCCACAGGGACCCCAAACCCACAGGGACCTCAAATCCCCAAAGGGACCTCAAATCCCCCCCACAGGGACCCCAAACCCACGGGGTCAGGGGCACCACGGGACCCCAAACCTGCAGGGACCTCAAACCCCCCCACAGGGACCGCAAACCCACGGGGTCAGGGGCACGGGACCCCTAACCCAAACCTGCAGGGACCCCAAAAACCCCACAGGGACCCCAATACCCCACAGGCACCCCAAAACCCCACAGGGACCTCAAACCCCCCCACAGGGACCCCAAACCCACGGGATCAGGGGCACGGGACCCCAAACCCGCAGGGACCCCAAAATCCCCACAGGGAC
>NW_024513232.1:0-431 GCF_017590135.1 Pyrgilauda ruficollis | reverse complement strand
TTGGGAATGGTGGGTCTGGAACGGTGCAAATGGTGAGAACGGAGTGTTGGGAATGTTGGGAATGGCGGCTGCTGAGCGCCGCCGCCGAGCTCCGGAGACATGGTGGGACACCAGGGAATTCCGGAAATTCTGGGAATTCTGGGAGTGGTGGGGATGTGGGGATGGTGGGGATGGTGGGTCCAGGATGTTGGGAATGTTGGGTTTGGGATGGTGGGAATGTTGGGAATGGTGGGTTTGGAAAATTGGGAACGGTGGAAATGGTGTGTTGGGAGTGTTGGAAATGATGGGAATGGAACGTTGGGAATGGTAGGAATGGCGGCTGCTGAGCGCCGCCACCGAGCTCCGGAGACACGGTGGGACGCCGGGGAATCCCGGGAATCCCGGGAATTCTGGGAGTGGTGGGGGTGGTGGGGATGGTGGGGATGGTGGGT
>NW_024513231.1:0-431 GCF_017590135.1 Pyrgilauda ruficollis | reverse complement strand
CTGTCCCCTGATGTCCCTGCTGTCCCCACAGCTGGTGACCTGCCCTGACGTGGTGGAGATGCACGATGTGACCACTTTGTGTCACCCTGGGGCTCTCGCTGCTAACTCCCCTGATGTTCCTTGCTCTCCCCTGATGTCCCTGCTGTCCCTTGCTCTCCCCTGCTCTCCCCTGATGTCCCCGCTGTCCCCTGATGTCCCCGCTGTCCCCACAGCTGGTGGCCCGCCCGGACGTGGTGGAGATGCACGATGTCACCGCGCAGGACCCCAAGCTGCTGGTGCACCTGAAGGCCACGCGGAACTCGGTGCCGGTGCCGCGGCACTGGTGCTTCAAGAGGAAATACCTGCAGGGCAAGAGGGGCATCGAGAAGCCGCCCTTCGAGCTGCCCGAGTTCATCAAGCGCACCGGCATCCAGGAGATGCGCGAGGCCCTG
>NW_024513230.1:0-431 GCF_017590135.1 Pyrgilauda ruficollis | reverse complement strand
GATAGTGGAAGGTGTCCCTGCTCATGGATTGGGGGGGTGGAATAAAAAGAGCTTTAAGTCCTTCCCAAACCAAACCATTCTGTGATTTTAAGCCTGATTTTAACACAAGAGCAGGCTTAGACAGGTGGCCCAAAACTGGGCCTACCCATTGCAATAAATTCTAACAAGAACATTAATTTGAACTGGGCTTTTAAAGCTTTATTAGACTGCAGAGGTTTGGACATCTAAATTAGTACAAAGTCCTTAACAGATTTCCAGCCAGTGGCTGTGATTAACATCTTTATTAAAAATTTTTACATCAATTAAATTCAGACACTTCCATTCTGTTCCACAGTGTAACTGCCTAGAAATTGGGCCACACAGGATGATTCATAAAGTTTAGATACCAGAATAACATCCTCAGGCAAGAATAATTTGATTTCCCCCCTCCC
>NW_024513229.1:0-431 GCF_017590135.1 Pyrgilauda ruficollis | reverse complement strand
TCCTTCCCGGAATTTGGGGTTCGAGGGGGTCCCAGTGATGAGAAATTGTGGCTCCAGGGGCGTGGGTGACCAGAAATGGGGGTACAGGGGGGTTTTCCTGCCCAGAAATGGGGGTACAGGGGGGTCTCGATGCTGGGGAAGGCGATTGAGAAGGTTCACAGGACACAGAATGGGGGTTCAGGGGGTTCCCATGCTGGGGAATGCGGGTTCAGGGAGAGTTGGGTTCGAGGCAGTCCCAGTGGCCTGAAGAGCGGCTCCAGGGGCGCCCGTGACCAGAAATGGGGGTTCAGGGGGTCCCGGTGCCAGATAAGCGGGTGCAGGGGGGCCCTGGTGCTGCTGAAGGGGCACAGGGGGGTCGGGGTGGCTGGAAATGGGCGCTCAAGGGGGTCCGTGTGCTCAGGAATGGGGGTCCAGGGGTCCCCAGTGCCAAG
>NW_024513228.1:0-431 GCF_017590135.1 Pyrgilauda ruficollis | reverse complement strand
AGCGGAGACGGGAGGTGCGGGCGGGAGGGGGGGGTTCCCAAAACGTGGTGTGTGTGGGGCGGCTGGCGCCCCAGAGAGGGGCATGCCGCCGGGCTGGGTGAGGTGGGCTGAGGGGAACGCTGAGGGGCAGCCCCCCCTTCCTGCCGCCGGGGACCCGGGACGCGCCGCCCCCCCTCGCCGCCGCTAGCGGCCCCGGGACGCGAACCCGCGTTGCCGGGAGCGGTACCTCTGTTGCGCACGGAGCCGAAGACGGGCAGCACCAGGTATCCGACGTGCACCAGGACCATGCTGCGGCCTTTGTGCCCCCCGGACGCGCCGGCGACTGGCGGCGGCCGCGCTCGGCCGGCACACAAAGGGACGAGCGGCCAATGGCAGCGCGGGGGCCGCCGCCGGGACACGCCCCCCCGCCCGGCGGCGGCCAATGGGCTCCG
>NW_024513227.1:0-431 GCF_017590135.1 Pyrgilauda ruficollis | reverse complement strand
AGTCAGCACTGCCACGGGAGGCTGGACCCCTTCTCAGCCTGCCTGGGGCTCCCTTGTGTTTCCCTGCCAGGGAGCGCTGGGAGCAGCCGCGCTGCGCTGGAGCTGCAGCTGGAGACACGGCCAGAGCTGGCCTGCCAGGGGGCAAAGGAGAGGGCAGTGCTCCACGGAGCTGCCTGGGCACGGTGCCACCCTCGTGTCACTGCTGGTGCGCTGTCCTGACCACGGCCTGGCTGGACGAGCACAGCCCTGCCCTCACCCCTCACCCCCCGCGAGGCACAGCCCGAACCCCGGGTCTGGGGGCACGATTCCCCGCGGGGCTGGGGCACGGTGTGTGCTGTGGGACCGGCCCTGGCCCCAGCAGCTCGTGCCTTTGGGCAACCTGAGGCCATCCCGAGCAGGGCTCGGTGAGGTGGGGCTGTCCCTCTCTGTCG
>NW_024513226.1:0-431 GCF_017590135.1 Pyrgilauda ruficollis | reverse complement strand
CCCAAAATATTCAGGGGGAGGCTGGAGCAGAGAGGGGTTAAAAAACCAGGGATCAGAATGAGTTTTGGGATCCCGGGAATTCCTCCAGGACTTGGCAGATTTTCCCTTTTCCCTCAGTTTCCTGCTCCCAAACTCCCATTTTTCCCGAATATTGGGATTTTCCCCCAATGCACCTCTCCCAAAGGGAATTTTCCCGAGCTGGGATCTCCCTTTGGGTTTTCCCTCCGCCTCAGAACCCCCTGGTGACATGGCGGGAGGGGGGAGGTGACATTTCCCTGTGCCAGGGCCGATCCCGGGGATTTGGGATGTTCAGTTCCCAGAGGCTCCGGGATGGAGACGCCGCCATCTGTGCGGCCATATGGCTGGCGTGTGTCCCTGGCATTGCCACCCAGCGCTGGCAGCTGTGTCACTGCCCCTGGCATTGTCACCGA
>NW_024513225.1:0-431 GCF_017590135.1 Pyrgilauda ruficollis | reverse complement strand
AAAAAAATAAAGATATTTATAAGGAAAGAAAACATTCTGTCATGAACAAACTCCTCAATTTGTGAACTATAACACTGCTACAAAGGTCTGAAAATGTGAAGTCTAATTATAGCAGCTCAGAATGGAGTAATGAGGGACTAGAGAGCGTGACTGATAAGCAGAAGATAATGCTCTGATAGGCATGATGTGCACAGCCCTTCAAAGAGCAACAAAAACCTACGTGAGGCATCTCTGGGACTGCGTAAAGGACAAGAAATGTTTGAAAATTGGATTTAAAGGTGAAGAAGAGCCAATGAATGCGTGGCTCTGCTGGTGATGGCGTCTTCATGGATGCCCAGAGCATGGACAAGGTAATTACCTGGCTGAAATGCACACATCAAAAAGTTGCCAGCAGGAGGGGAAATCCTGATCTAAAAGTGGAACTTAATCCT
>NW_024513224.1:0-431 GCF_017590135.1 Pyrgilauda ruficollis | reverse complement strand
ACACATATTGTTTATGAAACTGCATACTGCCTTTAGGCATGTTATAATCTTATTTTTGCTCATTAAAATGTCAAGGCAGAGCATTTTCAACTCAAAATTTGTAAAAAACCTGCTCTTGTCTGTCCTCAAAAATCACTTGCTCTCAGTTTTAAGAAGAAAATCATTAGCCTTCATACACACAAAAAGTAAGCACTCCTTTTTGAGCTGGTTCCCTGTTGGCCCTAGATCAGCACAGCTAGCTGGAGCCCAGAAATGCCGCCAGGGTAGCTCACACCCTGGTAACATCCAGTCCTTCAACAATGCAAGTAAACAACTGAAGTATGTTCAGAGAGTTGCTAATACAAATTGTATGTTCCTTGACCCAGAAAATGGACTGTACTCAGTAGAGGAGATGCCATTCATCAAGTCTTTGTTCTCTCCCTTATTTGAAA
>NW_024513223.1:0-431 GCF_017590135.1 Pyrgilauda ruficollis | reverse complement strand
AAAATCAGCCCCAAAATCCCAGAAAATCCCATAAAAATCCATAAAACTTTCCCAAAAAATCCCATAAAAATCCCATAAAATCCCCAAAAAAATCCCATAAAATTCCCAATTATTCCCCCAAAAAATCACCCCAAAAATCCCGCAAAATTCCCCCAAAAATCCCCACCAAAATTGCCCAAAAATCCCAGAAAATCCCCCCAAAAAATCCCAGGAAATTCCCATAAAATTCCCAAATATTCCCCCAAAAAATCCCGTAAAATCCCCAAAAAAATCCCATCAAAATCCATAAAGTTTTCCCAAAAAATCCCCAAAAAATCCGTACAATTCCCCAAAAAAACCCCCAAAAATCCCATAAAATTCTCCCAAAAATCAGCCCCAAAATCCCAGAAAATTCCTCCCAAAACATCCCAAAAAAATCCCAGAAAATCCCC
>NW_024513222.1:2875-5446 GCF_017590135.1 Pyrgilauda ruficollis | reverse complement strand
TTCCCCCTTTTCCCCCCTTTTTCCCCCGTTTTTTCGGCGTCAGACCCGAAACTGTAGGAATTTTCTAAGACCTCCAGGTGGCTTTACCCTGTAAATATCTATTTTTTAAACCCGACAGATGAAGAACAAACGAGGATGTGCAATACCCCCACCCCAAAATCCCGAGCAATTCACGGATTTGCTGTTGTATTTCTCTTTTTTTTTTCATTTTTCCCCCTTTTGGCGTCAGACCCGAAACTGTAGGAATTTTCTAAGACCTCCAGGTGGCTTTACCCTGTAAATATCTATTTTTTAAACCCGACAGATGAAGAACAAACGAGGATGTGCAATACCCCCACCCCAAAATCCCGAGCAATTCACGGATTTGCTGTTGTATTTCTCTTTTTTTTTTTCATTTTTCCCCCTTTTTTGTGAGGTTTGGACCCTTTTTTTTTTGGCCCCGAATTCCCCCTTTTTCCCGGGAGCTTTTGTATCTGTAAAATATTGTAATTAATGATTTGTTGTTAACGAGATCTACTGTAAGTTTTGTACTGTACCGGCCGAGGCTCTGCTTCCAAATAAACGGGAATAATTTAATGTGCCCCAAAATCCCTGCGCTGCCTTGGGGACACTGGGGACAGCCAGGAGGGGACACTGGGGACACCGGGGACAGGGGACACCGGGGACAGCCAGGAGGGGACAGGGGACACCGGGGACACCCGGGGGGGACACTGGGGACACAGAAATGGGGACAGACACCGGGGACAGCCAGGAGGGGACAGGGGACACTGGGGACACCTGGGGGGGACACTGGGGACACCCTGGAATGGGGACTGGGGACACCGGGGACAGCCAGGAGGGGACAGGGGACACTGGGGACACCTGGGGGGGACACTGGGGACACCCTGGAATGGGGACTGGGGACACCGGGGACAGCCAGGAGGGGACAGGGGACACTGGGGACACCTGGGGGGGACACTGGGGACACCCTGGAATGGGGACTGGGGACACCGGGGACAGCCAGGAGGGGACAGGGGACACTGGGGACACCTGGGGGGGACACTGGGGACACCCTGGAATGGGGACTGGGGACACCGGGGACAGCCAGGAGGGGACAGGGGACACTGGGGACACCTGGGGGGGACACTGGGGACACCCTGGAATGGGGACTGGGGACACCGGGGACAGCCAGGAGGGGACAGGGGACACTGGGGACACCTGGGGGGGACACTGGGGACACCCTGGAATGGGGACTGGGGACACCGGGGACAGCCAGGAGGGGACAGGGGACACCGGGAACAGCCAGGAATGGGGACTGGGGACACTGGGGACACCCGGGGGGGGACACTGGGGACACCTTGGAATGAGGACAAAGGACACAGAAATGGGGACAGGGGACACCGGGGACACCTTGGAATGAGGACAGGGGACACAGAAATGGGGACAGCCAGGAATGGGGACTGGGGACATTGGGGACACCTGGGGGGCACAGGGGACATTGGGGACAGCCAGGAATGGGGACAAAGGACACAGAAATGGGGACAGGGGACACTGGGGACACCCCGGAATGGGGACAGGAGACATTGGGGACACTGGGGACAGCCAGAAATGGGGACACGGGACACAGAAATGGGGACAGGGGACACTGGGGACACCGGGGACACTGGGGACAGCCAGGAGGGTCTGGGGACACAGAAATGGGGACAGCCAGGAATGGGGACAGGAGACACTGGGGACACCCGGGGGGGACACTGGGGACACGCAGTGGGAGGACAGGAGACACTGGGGACACCTGGGGGGACAGGGGACATTGGGGACACCCTGGAATGGGGACAAAGGACACAGAAATGGGGACTGGGGACACCCTGGGGGGGGACTGGGGACACTGGGGACACCCAGAAATTGGGACAGGGGACACAGAAATGGGGACAGGGGATGTTGGGGACACCCAAGAAGGGACAGGGGACACCCAGGGGGGACAAAGGACACAGGAATGGGGACAGGGGACACCGGGGCCACCCAGAAATGGGGACAGAGGACATTGGGGATGAGCAAAAATGGGGACGAAGGACATTGGGGACCCCCGGGGTTGGGGACACCCCCACGTCACTGGGTCCCCCACGGATGGGAGGGGACACCCCCCCTTTTCCGGACTACATTTCCCAGCAGGCCTCGCGGCGGGCTCGCAGTGCGGATGACGTCACACGCAGTGCGCGGGATTTTCACCGCGTGCGCGGCGCGGATCCCTCCGCCCACCGCAGGAAAAATAGTCCCTAAACCATCAACGCTCCCGTTAACTCCGCCCCACCTCCCGGTGCTCTCCGCCAATCCCGCCCTCTCCGGTGGCTCGGGCGGAGCCGTTGCGAGCCCTCCTCGGGTGTCCCGCGGGGACCGGAGCGGCGGCGGCGGCGCTTCCGGGCGGAGGGAGCGGAGGGATATAAGCGCGGCGGTGCTGCGGCCGCGCCTCTTCCGGTTCTCCCTCAGAGCCGCCATGGTGAGCGCGGCGTGGCCGCGAGGGCCCGGGGGGCTCCGGGGGGGCCCGGAGGGGCCCGAGGGGGCTCGGAAAGGGGCGCGGGGCCCGTGGGGGGCAGG
>NW_024513222.1:0-1610 GCF_017590135.1 Pyrgilauda ruficollis | reverse complement strand
CCTGTCCCCCCCGGGCTCACCCTGTCCCCCCTGGGCTCTCTGGAATTGATCTCTGGGGCTGATCCTGGGCTCAATCCTGGGCTCACCCCGTCCCCCCCAGACCAAGAAGAGGAGGAACAACGGGCGTGCCAAGAAGGGCCGCGGGCACGTGCAGCCCATCCGCTGCACCAACTGCGCCCGCTGCGTGCCCAAGGACAAGGCCATCAAGAAATTCGTCATCAGGAACATCGTGGAGGCCGCTGCCGTCAGGGACATCTCCGAGGCCAGCGTGTTCGACTGTGAGTGCCCCTGGGGGGGCCTGGGCACCCCGAAAGCGGCCCTGGAAAGAGTGCTTGGGTGGCTTCACAGATAGTGCCCTTGTCACCTTAAATACCTCACGCTGCTCACCCCAAAAAATTGTTCCTCTGCCCCCCAAATAACCCCATTGCCCCCCAAAATGTGCCTCCATCACCCCCAAAACAGCCCCTGGCTGGTCCTGGAAAGGGTCCTTTGGTCACTTCAGAAATCGTCCCTTTGTCACCTTAAATACCTCACGCTGCTCACCCCAAAAAATCAGCCCTGTCCCTTCCAAATAGCCCCGTTTTCATCATAAAATAGCTCCTGTTTTGCCCCACAAATAATGCTTCTGTCACCCCCAAAACAGCGCCTCTGTCACCCCCAAAACAGCGCCTCTGTCACCCCCAAAATGTGCCTCTGTCACCCCCAAAACAGCCCCTGGCTGGCCCTGAAAAGGGTTCTTTTGTCACCCCAAAAATCGTCCCTTTGTCACCTCAGATACCCCACCCTGCTCACCCCAAAAAATTGTTCCTGTCCCTTCCAAACAGCCCCATTGTACCCCCAAAACAGCGCCTCTGTCACCCCCAAAACAGTGCCTTTGTCACCCCAAAGTATTGCCTCTGTCACCCCAAAATAGCCCCCTTTGATCCCCCAAAAGATCCGACCCTGCTCACTTTGGCACCCCAAAAATCGTCCCTTTGGCACCCCAAAATATCCCACCCTGCTCACCCCGAAAAATTGTTCCCATCCCTTCCAAACAGCCCCATTTTACCCCAAATCAGCGCCTCTGTCACCCCAAAATAGCCCCCTTTGACCCCCCAAGAGATCTGACCCTGCTCACCTTGTCACCCCCAAAACCAGCCCCATTGTCCCCCCAAAATTGTCCCCCCAAAGTTGTCCACCTTGCCCACCCCTGAGAGAGCAAGCTGTGCATGAAGCTGCAGTGCTGCCCTGGGGGTGTTTTTTGGGGTCCCTGGGTGTGTTCTTTGGGGTTTTTGGGGTCCCTGGATGTGTTTTCTGGGGGTTTTGGGGTCCCTGGGTGTATTTTTGGGGGTTTTTGGGGTCCCTGGATGTGGTTTTTGGGGTTTTTTTGGGGGTCCCTGACCCCCCATTTCCCTCCCCAGCCTACGTGCTGCCCAAGCTGTGCATGGAGCTGCATCACTGCCCTGGGGCTGCTTTTGGGGTCCCTGGGGGTTTCTGGGGTCCCTGGATGTGTTTTTGGGGTCCCTGGGTGTGTTCTTTGGGGTTTCTGGGGTCCCTGGGTGTGTTTTTGGGGTCCCTGGATGTGTTTTTGGGGGGTTTTTGGAGTCCCTGACCCCCCATTTCCCTCCCCA
>NW_024513221.1:0-431 GCF_017590135.1 Pyrgilauda ruficollis | reverse complement strand
GGCTGAAAAAAACGGGAATTTGGGCTGGAAATGCAGGAATTTGGGCTGAAAAAATGGGAATTTGGGCTAGAAACACGGGAATTTGGCTGGGAAAACTGGGATTTTGGGCTGAAAAAATGGGAATTTGGGCTGGAAACATGGAAATTTGAGCTGAAAAGGTGGGAATTCGGGCTGGAAAACCCGGGAATTGGGTCAGGAAAAGCGGGAATTTGGGCTGAAAACGCAGGAATTTGGGCTGGAAAAGCGGGAATTGGGTCAGGAAAAGCGGGAATTCCGTGAGGAAAAGCGGGAATTCCGTGAGGAAAAGCGGGAATTGGGTCTGGAAAAGCGGGAATTGAGGCTGAAAAGGCGGGAATTGGGTCAGGAAAAGTGGGAATTCGGTGTGGAAAAGCGGGAATTCCCTGAGGAAAAGCGGGAATTCCGTGTGGAAA
>NW_024513220.1:0-431 GCF_017590135.1 Pyrgilauda ruficollis | reverse complement strand
TTTTCATAATATCATGGCTACAACCTGTCCATCATGTTTCGGTCATGGACAATCTGTAAAAAGCCACATGATTCAAGCAGAGATCCCATCTAGACATACAGTAAAGAAAATACCTCTGCACATCAAAGAGGTTGCACAGAAAATGCAGAGCATCTCCCACCAGAAATCTGCAGCCTCCTCTGTGCAGGTTCTAGAAGGATTTCTCCAGAACCCGCAATCTTTAAACACTTAATCAGAAGTGCAGATCTTGCACAGCTTCAAAATTTGTTTCCAGTATACCTATTTGAGATTCTTTGTCCCGTTAAAATGCCTGCTGCAATAAGATCAACTGTGCAGTGCAGGAAGCACAATTGTATCTATGAACTGGGAAAACACAGAAAGCTTTTTCACTTTTGCTCAAAGATTGAAAGATGAGTCACTGGCCTTGGGCA
>NW_024513219.1:0-431 GCF_017590135.1 Pyrgilauda ruficollis | reverse complement strand
AAGGTTGGTGCTCTTTATCCCTGTTCCTGGTCCCCAGATTTGCTTCCCAGTTGCGCAGCTGGGTGATTTCCATGTGTTAGCATTCCAAGCCAGGTCCTTGGGTGACACAAACCAGCACAGCCCCATCTGTCACTGAGCTGCTGTCTCCATGCTCTGTTTAATGTTGTTATTTACCAGAGGAAGATGAGCAGTAAGTGAAACCTTGCCTTTGTGCTCTGGCCTCCAACAAGGCAGGCTGAAAAAGAGAATGAGAGCCGGGGCCAAAGCAGAACATAAAATCTCACAGTAAATGAAAGCTGATGGGAGGCAATGGAGTGTGGAATGGGATATGGATTTTGGGACTTCCACTGAGGACTGTTAGTGCTGATCGGGCCAAGGCAGGAAGGAGTGTGGGAAGGGACCTCAAAGGGACACCTTCCACTATCCCAGGC
>NW_024513218.1:0-431 GCF_017590135.1 Pyrgilauda ruficollis | reverse complement strand
AAAGGTTGGGTACCTCTGGGGTTAACAACAGTGCCTAAGCCAATGCCATCCTTTTGACAGTCTGGGCAGGATTGTATATTGCCAGTGGCATCAGTAAGGGGGATACCAAATTATTTAACCAACATATTTGCAGATTGATGTAAAAAGGCATGAGAATTTTTTGCTTGTTGAAATTTATCGGAGGTTGGCGTTGGCCAGACAGCGGCTACCAACCGATCAGCTCAAGTGTTACCTTCAGACAGACCAGAGAGATTTTGATAACTGCAAACATGAGTAATGAAATACTCCTGTCGGCATTGGTTCACATTTCTCAGTAGTCAGCTTAAAAGTGAATACAAATATTTGTGTTTAACTTCCTTAACTAGTGCCCTTTTGAGGCGTTGTACACAGCCAACCACATAAAATGAATCAGAAACAATGTTAATAGCCTG
>NW_024513217.1:0-431 GCF_017590135.1 Pyrgilauda ruficollis | reverse complement strand
TTTTTTATCCCACCTTCCTGCAGAATTAAATAAAGGTAGAAACATGAAATGTGGCAGAGAGGGTGTGCAGAGCACCAGGGGACCACAGGGACAACAGAGGTTGCTGGGGACACACTGATTGAAATGAAATGAACAGTCAGATGAGAGCTGGATGATCGTTGTATTTAAATGGAAATGAACTCTGGAAACAGTGATAGGGACAATAAAAGATAATAAATTCTCTTTTCAATTAAAATTAGGAGGGGTTGCAGGGACAAGTGCCCAGGAGACTCCTCTGGGGCTGGGATTGCTTCTACCCCTGCTGTGGGCAGGGAGAAACCAAACTAGGGGTTAAGGAAACACCAGAGCTGTGAGCTTTGACAGCACCTGAGAGGATCAGGTGCTGTTGCCATGGAAAGCCTTAAGAGCTACACTTTTGATGGTTTCCACAA
>NW_024513216.1:0-431 GCF_017590135.1 Pyrgilauda ruficollis | reverse complement strand
CCCCGGTCCCCGTTCCCGTCCCTGTCCCGGTGCCCAGTCTCTGTGCACAGCCCAACCCCCACGGCCTCCCCCGGTGGCTCCCGGCCTCGGTCCCCGTCTCCAGCCCCGTTCCTGGGTGCTCCCGGTGGCCCTCCCGGTCCCGGTATCCCCTCGTACCCCCGGTTCCGGTCCCGGTATCCCCTCGTACTCCGGTTCCGGTCCCGGTATCCCCTCGTACCCCGCTCCCGGTCCCGGTATCCCCTCGTACCCCGCTCCCGGCCCCGATACCCCCTCGTACTCCGGTTCCGGTCCCGGTATCCCCTCGTACCCCACTACCGGCGTCACTCCCGGTGTCGCTCTGCGCAAGCGCAGTCGCTCTCCACGTGTGCGCGGCGGCCGTGGCCCCGCCCCGCGCACAGGGGGCAGAGCTTGAACGCAAGCCCCGCGCTGAT
>NW_024513215.1:0-431 GCF_017590135.1 Pyrgilauda ruficollis | reverse complement strand
TGCTTGCTTATTTCAAATACAATACTTGCTTGTAGGCTTTAAGATACAATGCACAGAGCTCCATTATTAAGCTTAGAACTCCTTAATATCTCTAGATATACTATTATAGTAGATACTATGTATCTCTAGATATACTGTAATATCACTAGATATACTTTTTTGTAGCTTTGGGAGTTATTTTAGATAAGTGTTAATACACAGACTATTGTTCTATTTGTCCTAATTTTCTACTTCTTATATATTTTTTCTGCTGACTAATCTTATGGCTACTGCTTAGCTCTAATCATAGTTCTGCTGTCTCTGAGGCTTGCCTTTTGAAGATTTCTCAAAACCCTCTGATTTTAAGGATTCCCACAGTGTTTAGGTTGGAAGGAAGGACCTTAAAGACCACCTCACCTAATAGAGAAGATGTGTGCTGATGTCTTTACAAA
>NW_024513214.1:0-431 GCF_017590135.1 Pyrgilauda ruficollis | reverse complement strand
GACCCCGGCCTCGGGCCTGGCGTCGCCCCGAACGTCGGCCACGGCCTGGGCCCGGACAGCGGCATGGGCCTGGGCGTGGGAGGCGGCCTGAGAGTGGACATCGGCCTGGGCGTGGCGGCCGGAGCCGACGTGGATGAGCTCGGGGCGGGCGGCGCGGCCGAAGTGACCGCCGGCATCGGGGCGGGCGTGGCCCTCAGCATCGGCGCCAACATCGGGCCCGGCCTGGCCGGCGGCGCCATCAGGGCCAGCGTGGGGCTGGGCATCGCCCCGGACATTGGAGTGACCGTCGGGGCCGGGCCCGCGGCCGGGCTCGCCCTGGGAGCCGCGCTGGGAGCCGGAGCAGGATCGACTCTGCCGTCCGGTGCCAGCCCCGGCCTCGGACAGAGCCCGGGAATGGGACAGAGCCCGGGAATGGGACACAACGCCGGCCT
>NW_024513213.1:0-431 GCF_017590135.1 Pyrgilauda ruficollis | reverse complement strand
ATGATCCTTGTGAGTCTCTTCCAATTCCACATATTCTGTGATTCTAACTAGAGGTTCCTCTGTGCAGGCAAAAAGACAAATCTACAATGTCCACTGGGGAGGAGAAACAGAATGAGAGGCATTTGTCATCCTTAGGAGACTAAGTGGGCTATTGCATTTCCCAGTTAACTCTGGATGATATTAGTGGGTTCTTGATCATGGCCATATGGTTGCACTGTGCCCTGCCCTAATCACCAGATGGAAGGGACCAGCCCAGATGGGAGGCTGTGTTTTTCTGTCACTTCACGTGTCCTGCAGCTAACACAGTGTTAGTGTACACAAATCAGGAGGATATTAAATGCCAAAGAGGAGAGAAAAATAAGACTTGCTTTATTAGCCACTGTTTCATTATTCAGAAGTCTTGGAAATTTGCTCACTACTGCTTTTTAAAG
>NW_024513212.1:0-431 GCF_017590135.1 Pyrgilauda ruficollis | reverse complement strand
AGGTGTGCCCAGGTGTGCCCCAGGTATCTCACCTGCCCCAGGTGTGTCCCAGCCCCCCCAGGTGTGCCCAGGTGTGCCTCACCTGTCCCAGGTGTGCCCAGGTGTATCCCAGGTGTGTCCCAGCCCCCCCACGCGTGCTCAGGTGTGTCTCACCTGCCCCAGGTGCGCCTCACCTGTGTCCCGCCTGCGGGCCGAGCTGACCACGCCGTAGGCGCCGGTGCCGATGGTCTCGATGACCTCGTAGTCGTCGCCCACCTCGAAGGTGACGTCGAGCGCGCGCGAGCGCAGCAGCGCCAGCGGCCCCGGGGGGTCCCGGGGGGGCTCCTCGGGGGCGGGGCCGGGCTCGGCCATCGCACCTGCCCGGGGGGGTCACCTGGGGGGGCAGGAATCACCTGGAAGGGACCCGAAATTGCCAGAAATGGACCCAAAAT
>NW_024513211.1:5052-5450 GCF_017590135.1 Pyrgilauda ruficollis | reverse complement strand
CGTTCCTGCTGCTGCTCGTGCCCAGCGCGCCCCCGCACCGGCAGCGCCGCCTCGCCGTGCGCCGCACCTGGGGGGGCGCCTGGCCGGGACCCCCGGAGGCTCCCCCCGCCCGCACCGTCTTCGTGCTGGGCACCCCGCAGGACCCCCAGAGCCAGCGGGAGCTGCTGGCCGAGTCGCGACAGCACGGCGACATCCTGCAGGGCGACTTCGGCGACAGCTACGGCAACCTGAGCCGCAAGACGCTGCTGCTGCTGCGCTGGGGCCGCGCCTGCTGCGCGGGGGCCCCGTTCCTGCTCAAAGCCGACGACGACGTCTTCGTCAACGTGCCCGCTGTCGCGACATACCTGGCGACATGGCGCGACGCCCCGGCCCGCCTCTACCTGGGCCGCGTTCACTGG
>NW_024513211.1:1693-4706 GCF_017590135.1 Pyrgilauda ruficollis | reverse complement strand
CCCCCCGCAGCCGCCACTACGTCGCCGAGTCGGCGTTCCCTCTGTCGCGATACCCGCCCTACTGCAGCGGCACGGCCTACGTGCTGTCGCGACAGGCGGCGGGCGCGGTGCTGGGCGCGGCGCGGGCGGTGCCGCTGGCGCTGCCCGAGGATGTGTGGGTGGGGGTCTCGGCTCGGCGGGCGGGGGTCGCGGCGCGGCACTCGGCGCGTTTCGGGGGCTCGGCGCGGTTCCCCCCCGAGCGCTGCTGCGCGGGCCGGGCGCTGTTCAGCGCGCACCGCGTCAGGGCCGCGGAGCTGCGGCGGCTCTGGGCCGCCCTGCCGGGGGTCCCCGCGGCCTGCGGGGGGCTCTGGGCCGTGCTGGGCGTGCTGCGCTGCCGGCTGAGAGCACCCTCCTCCAACCTCTCCCCCCCCCCAATGGGGACTGAAGGATTGGGGGGTGATGTCATGGGGAGTGACGTCATGGGGGGGGAAGAGCCTCTTTGCCTCCTCTAACCGTGGAGAGAGAGGGGTTGGGGGATGACGTCATGGGGGTGACGTCACGAGTGGCGGTCACAGTGGTTGGGGATGACGTCATGACTGGGGGAAGCCCCTCCCTTTCCTTCCCTACCCATGGGGAGAAACAGGGGTTGGGGGTGACGTCATGGGGAGTGACGTCACGAGCAGGGGAAGCGCCTCCTTCCTTGTAGGGACACAGTGGATGGGGGTGACGTCATGGGGAGTGACGTCACGGGTTGGGGGATTCCCCCCCCCCGGTGGGGCAAACCCCCCACCCCAATTGGGTCAAGGACCCCCCAAAATGGGGGCAGGGGACCGGGGGTGTGACATCACAGGGAGTGACGTCACGGCTTGGGGGATCCCCCCAGTGGGGACAATGAGTGCGGTTACATCATGCATCGGGAGTGACGTCACAGGGCGATGACGTCATGGACGGGACACGCCCCCCCCGTGGGGACAGGGCCCCTCCCCCCACAGGGGGCCACGGGAGGGGGGACATGGGGACAGCGATGTCACCCGGGTGTGACATGGGTGTGACACGGGGACAGCGATGTCCCCTGGGTGTCACACGGAACTGGGACAGTGACACCGATGTCACCTGGGTGTGACACAGGGACACGGAACTGGCTCGGGGACACGGATGTCACCTGGGTGTCACACAGAGCTGGGACAGTGACAGCGATGTCACCTGGGTGTGACACAGGGACACGGATGTGACACAGCTGGGACAGTGACACAGGGACACGGAGCTGGCACGGGGACACGGCTGTCACCTGGGTGTGACACAGAGCTGCACAGTGACACTGATGTCACCTGGGTGTCACACAAGGACACGGAGTTGGCTTGGGGACACCAATGTCACCTGGGTGTCACACAGAGCTGGGACACTGACACCGATGTCACCTGGGTGTGACACAGGGACACGGAGCTGGCACAGGGACACGGATGTCACCTGGGTGTCACACACAGCTGGGACAGTGACACGGATGTCACCTGAGTGTCACACAAGGACATGGATGTGACACAGCTGGGACAGTGACACAGGGACACGGAGCTGGCACGGGGACACGGCTGTCACCTGGGTGTGACACAGAGCTGGGACAGTGACACTGATGTCACCTGGGTGTGACACGGGTGTCACACAGCTGGGACAGTGACAGCGATGTCACCTGGGTGTGACACAAGGACACGGAGCTGGCTCGGGGACACCGATGTCACCTGGATGGCACACAGAGCTGGGACAGTGACACCGATGTCACCTGGGTGGCACCTGGAGTGACACAGGTGTCACACGGAGCTGGGACAGTGACACCAACGTCACCTGGATGTGACACGGACACGGAGGTGACATGGGTGTCACACGGAGCTGGCACAGTGACATGAGGACACGGAGGTGACACGGGTGTCACACGGAGCTGGCACGGTGACACAGAGGTGACACGAGGACACGGAGGTGACATGGGTGTCACACGGAGCTGGGACAGTGACAGCAGTGTCACCTGGATGTGACATGGACACGGAGGTGACACAGGTGTCACACGGAGCTGGGACAGTGACACCAACGTCACCTGGATGTGACATGGACACGGAGGTGACACGGGTGTCACACGGAGCTGGCACGGTGACACGGAGGTGACACGGGTGTCACACGGAGCTGGGACAGTGACACCAGTGTCACCTGGATGTGACACGGACACGGAGGTGACACAGGTGTCACACGGAGCTGCCACGAGGACACGGAGGTGACATGAGGACACGGAGGTGACACGGCTGTCACATGGAGCTGGCACAGTGACAGATGTGACACGAGGACACGGCTGTCACCTGGGTGTCACCCGGGTGTGACACGAGGACACGGAGGTGACACGGGTGTCACCCGGAGCTGGCACGGTGACACCGGTGTCACCCGGAAGTGACACAGAGCTGTCACCCGGAGCTGGCACGGTGACACCCGTGTCACCCGGCTGTCACCCGGTGCCACCCCAATAAAGTCCCAGCGCTGGTGACACCGAGGTGGCCTCGGCTGGGGGAGGGGACACCTTGGGGACCCCAAAATTGGGGGAGGGGACACCTTGGGGACCCCAAAATTGGGGAGGGGACACTTTGGGGACCCCAAAATTGGGGGAGGGGACACCTCGTGGACCCCAAAATTGGGGAGGGGACACTTTGGGGACCCCAAAATTGGGGGAGGGGACACCTCGGGGACCCCAAAATTGGGGAGGGGACACCTTGGGGACACCAAAAATGGGGGGAGGGGACATTTAGGGACCCCAAAATTGGGGGGAGGGGACATCGGAGACCCCCAAAATGGGATGGGGACACTTTGGGGACCCCAAAAATGGGATGGGGACCCCAAAAAATGGGATGGGGACACCTTGGGGACCCCAAAATTGGGGAGGGGACACCTTGGGGACCCCAAAAAATGGGGGGAGGGGACATTGGGGACCCCCAAAATTGGGGGGAGGGGACACTGGGGACCCCCAAAATTGGGGAGGGGACACTTTGGGGACCCCAAAAAT
>NW_024513211.1:0-1495 GCF_017590135.1 Pyrgilauda ruficollis | reverse complement strand
CGGAGGGGACATTGGGGACCCCAAAAATTGGGATGGGACCCCAAAATGGGGGGAGGGGACACTTTGGGGACCCCCCAAATTGGGGATGGGACCCCAAAATGGGGGGAGGGGACATCGGAGACCCCCAAAATGGGATGGGGACACTTTGGGGACCCCAAAAATTGGGATGGGACCCCAAAAATGGGATGGGGACCCCAAAAAATGGGATGGGGACACCTTGGGGACCCCAAAATTGGGGGAAGGGACACTGGGGACCCCAAAAATTGAGGAGAGGACCCCAAAAATGGGATGGGAAGACCTTGGGGACCCCAAAATTGGGGAGGGGGACCCCAAAAAGGGGGGAAGGGACATTGGGGATCCCCCAAAATTTGGGATGGGACCCCAAAATGGGGGGAGGGGACATTGGGGACCCCCAAAATTGGGGGGAGGGGACATCAGAGACCCCCAAAATCGGGGAGGGGACACTTTGGGGACCCCAAAATTCGGGATGGGACCCCAAAATGGGGGGAGGGGACATTTAGGGACCCCAAAATTGGGGAGGGGACATTGGGGACCCCCAAAATTGGGGACAAAGCGACCGCAGCCACCCCGACGTCGCTGCCCCCCGAATTTATTTCCTGAACCGGTCCAGGGCTCCCTTTTTTGGGGTTTTTCCCCCCAATTTTGGGGTCTTTCCCCCCAGTTTGGGGCCGGGACCCCCCTTCTGCCCCTTCCTCTTCGTTTTGGGGTTTTCCCCCTTTTTTTGACCATTTTTGGGGGGTTTTTCCCCAAATTTTTTCCCCGAATTTTGGGCATTTCCTTCCCCTTTCTCCGGATTTTTTGGGGTTTTTTCTCCCAATTTTTTTCCGGTTTTTTGGGGATTTTCTCCCATTTTTTCCCCAGATTTTGGGGTTTTTTCTCCCAATTTTTTCCCGGTTTTTTGGGGATTTTCTCCCATTTTTTCCCCAGATTTTGGGGTTTTTTCTCCCAATTTTGTGCCGTTTTTTTGGAGATTTTCTCCCAATTTTTTCTCCTTTTTTTTGGGGTTTTCTCCTAATTTTTTCTCCTTTTTTGGGGGGTTTTCTCCCAATTTTTTCTCCTTTTTTTTGGGGTTTTCTGCCATTTTTTTCCCAGATTTTTGGGGGGATTTCTCCTCTTTTTTCCTCTTTTTTTTGGGGGGTTCTTCCGAGTTTTTCTCCTTCTCCTTCTGCTCCAAACTCCGCCGGATCCGGGCCTGGGGGAAAAAATGGAGAATTTGGGACCCCTCCCAAAAATTTCCCGAAAATGAGACCCCGAAATTGCCAAAAAATTCTTAAAAAAGTCCCAAAAACGTCCCCAAAAAGGTCCCCAAGAAATTCCTAAAAAGTCGTAAAAAATCCCCCAAAAATTCTCAAAATATCCCCCAAAAATTTTCAAAAATATCCCAAAAAATCCCCCCAAAATTTCCAAAAATATCCCAAAAAAACCCAAAAAAAAAGTCTTCGATAACTCTCAAAAAATCCCCAAAAAATTCTCA